>NW_007248818.1:114191-123731 GCF_000164805.1 Carlito syrichta
AAAAGGGGGTGAGAGAGGCAGGGGATTTGAAGAAGCCATACTGCTGGCTCTGAAGGCGAGGGGTCCTCCCCGGAGCCTCCAGGAAGAAGGAAGCCCCCGAGATGCCCTGATTTTAGAATTTCTGGCCTGCACGCTGTGTTGTCTGGAGCTGCTAAGTGTGTGGCAGTTTGTCAGGCAGCCCTGGAAGCTAACCAGTCTTCACATCCATGGGGGACACCGGGCAGGGAACACGCCGGGGCTGGGCTGGCACTGGGGCAGAGGCGGCCGTGGGGAGCCATGTGCGTGTTTTTACATAACCGCTTCCTCTTGGTAGGCAGGAAGCCCTGAGAGACCTGACTTGCTGCACCCCCTTCATCCAGCAGAGAGCTGGGCACCCAGGGGTCTGGCGCATGAGTGGCCGTGGGGTGTGGACTTGGGGAGCCGCCGATAGAGGGGGCAGAGGGCCCGAGCCCAGTCTGCGGAGTTCGCAGCCCCCTCACCCTCCCCAGCGGTCTGTGCTCTGCCCCCGCACAGGACTGTCACCCGGGCCGGCTTGTCCCCTGCTGGGGTCAAGGCCGCAGACTGTGCCAGGGTCCCCACGTGCCCTGCAGGTGCCGTGCTCCGTCCGCCACGCCCTGCCTCACCACATACCAGGGTTGTCGCCTCTACCCCGCCCCCCACCACTCCAAGTCCAGTCTCAAGTTCAGGTCAGGCCCTCCCCCAAATATCCTGCAGACTCTGCACCTCCACAGGCCACACGGGACTCTCCATCTTCCCCAGGTCCTGGGTGACACGCCTCCCTCCGTGCCCCATCCGGGCGCCACCCTCTGCCTCAGCCCACCCATCTCAAATCTCACCAGAGTTGCTCCTCCAGGGTTTATTGACTGTCCCCAGCCCCCTCGCCCAGCACCGTGGCCCGGTCTATGTCTTTTCACACCACCCGGCTTGTCCCTGCGCCCTCCTAATGCCACAAGCAGTCTCACTCCCCAGCCCACCTTCCTACTTCTGTAGGACTAATCTTTAAGAGTTGACCGGGACCACCCCCTGTCTAAGTCCCTCCATGGCTCCCCGGTGCCCTGTGTTCAGACTCTCCATGCTCTGCCCTGCCCACTCTCAGCCTCCCTCCCGCTCTGCTCCGCCATGACTAACCTGTCGTTTTCTCCACACATCCACTGTCCTCCTCCTCCAGGACTCCTCCTCCCGGAGTTCCCTTCCCACCACTTTCTTGCCAAAAGAGAACACAGAATTTGAAGATCGGGAAAACGCGTGGCCTTTCCACATTGCAAAAAGTGAAAAAGCGATTCCTGAAGAGAACACTAAGAGTGTGGCCCAACAAACATTTAATGCAAAGGTCATGGTGCAACTCGTGGACTTGACCAGCCGTGTCAGAGGAAGCCAGGAACAGAGACACGGTGACCCCAGAGAGACACGGTCAGCTTGAACTGAGGGGGCGAGGCAGGCAGGAGGGACTAAAGGAAGGCCGCTGGAGCCCTCGGACTTGACAGCACAGGGGTGGTCTTCGAGAAGAGACAAATGACCAGGCATGCATCTGAGACCACCACGGCCAACGCCTCAGCTTCAGCTGCCAGCTGGCCTCCCCCAGTGCCCTGGGTGGCACTGCCTTGGCGAGTCTGGAGGGTGGGACGCTGGTCCAGCCAAACCATGGGGGCAGGGACCTCTCAGAGAGGCACGTGGACAGGGCCACCCGCCAAGCTGTGGAGTGACACTGCCTTTTCGAAGGGCCGGGAGGGCGGAGCTTTGGACTGGAGGAGACTCTTGGGACTTCCGGTCTAGTGGAAGCCTCTACGTGGGGCCTGCCTGGGATCCACTATGCCCCTTCCGTCCGGCTTTTCCCCTCGGGGACGGGAACGTCTGTCCTGCGCCCGTCCCCTACCGCATCTTGGAAGTGTGTAACTTGTCCGATGCGCCGGTTCTCGGCTAGAGGGGAATGTTGACTCAGAATGAATCACACCTCGAGCCTCAGCAGTGTCTGGCTGAGATGGTATTTAGCTGAGACTCAGGACCTGACACTTCAGGGCGGCTGCTGGGATGTGTTAAGACTTTTGGCGCTGGATGGAAATTTGTTCCATTTCGTATTTTGTGTGCGAGAAGAACGTGAATTTTGGGAGACGCGAGGCTGAGAGCTGCGGACTGAATTGCATTGCCCCCAAATTCATACGTTGAAACCCTAACCCCCAGGGGTCTGGCGCATGAATGGCCGTGGGGTGTGGACTTGGGGAGCCGCCGATAGAGGAAGGCAGGGTGGTCCGAGCCCAGTCTGCGGAGGTCGCAGCCCCCTCACCCTCCCCAGCGGGCTGTGCTCTGCCCCCGCACAGGGCTGTCACCCGGGCCGGCTTGTCCTCTGCTGGAGTCAAGGCCTGAGACTGCACCTGCAGTCTCCCCAGAGACCAGTGTCCCCACCTGCGCTGCAGGTGCTGTGCTCCGTCCACCACTCCCTGCCTCACCACATGCCAGGGCCGCCTCTACCCCCCCCACTGCTCCCAGTCCAGCCTCAGTTTCAGGTCAGGCCCTCCCCAAGTATCCGGCAGACTCTGCATCTCCATGAGCCACACGGGACTCTCCATCTTCCCCAGGTCCTGGGTGACACACCTCCCTCAGTGCCTCATCCAAGCGCCGCCCTCTGCCTCACCCCACCCGTCTCAAAAGGCACTGGAAGCGGGGTGCAGGGAGATGATTAGTTTGGATGAGGTAGTGTAGATGGGCCCTCCTGGTGGGATTCCTGTCCTTGTAAGCGGAGACCCCAGAGAGCTTGCTGTCTTTCTGTCCCTGCCCTATGAGGGCACAGTGAGAAGGCAGCAAGCCAGGGAAGGGCCTCGCCAGAACCCAGCTGTGCCAGCACCTTGATTTGGTCTTCTGGTCTCCAGAAAGGTGGGAAGTAGAGGTCTGCCGTTCGAACCCCGTCTGTGGTGGGTTCTGGCAACCTCCACAGGCAGGCGAGGAGGATGCCTTGGGTTTTGTCTCCTGGTAGAACACATTTCTCTGGTCTGAGGATGCGAGGCTGGGGTCCCTTCTGACCCTGAGCAGCGGCTGTGGAGTCTTCCACGACTCCCTGATGCCCCCAGGCCTGGCAGCCCAGCCACACACAAAAGGCTTTGAACTCGAGAGATGGCCAGATGGTGTTTGGACCTCTACAGATGGTGTTTTGGCCTTCAAATGGTGTTAACATTTTTTTCAATTAGATGACAACACTTCGGAAGGGAGTAATTTTCTATTTAGCATGTTTAGCTTCCCTTGGGAAAGCTAAACCGTCAGGGGACTCACCTCCCTGGCATACTCCTCTAGTGGCTGCAGTGGGCGGCAGGGGCCACCCCCGGGGAGGGCCGTGCCCTCCCTCTTGGCCCCTGACTGAGCCCTGGTTGCCCTCCACCTTGCGCTTGGGCTGTGTTTTCCCACCGTAGAGTCTCCCATCAGCAGCCCCCACGGAAGGCAGGAGATGCAGAGCCTGAGTAGGGGCTTCTCTCACTTGGCGGACACCCTCCGGCGTACCTTGCCCTGTGAGAGTGAGGGGTCATTGTTCTCGGGCCCTCCAGCCCATTTGGGAATCACAACGTCAGGTAGCATGGCACCCTCACTCATGGGAGGTGACCACACACCCGCTGCCCTTTAAATCACAGTGGTGAGGACCAGGCATGCAGGAGAGGTGTCACGGAGAGCCACCAGAATGGGGTGATGCAGGTACTCTGTGTGTCGGGAAGGATCACACCTCTCCTGTTATTTCTTTATTCCTTTGTCCATTAACAGATGCTGTCAGAGCATGCCAGACCCTGGCGGCGGGGGGCGGCTTGGGATGCGTGGTGAGGCATCAGACCTCTGCCCCAAGCCCCAGCCGCTCTAGCCTCAGTTTCCCTGCCTATGATGGGAGTAGGCTGGGTTAGGAGGTCCTGAGGGACTCCCGGCCATGCTGTCCTGGAGGGTCAGGACATGAATTGGAGTAATATAGAGTCTTGCACCTGCACCCAGCGTTCAGGCCAGACTGCGGCTCCACCCTATAGCTACCTCCACCAGCCTGGAGAGAAGTTTCTAGAATCTGTGGCAGAGATTCCTGTGTGGCAACGTCCAGCGCCCCCCTCACTTCCCAGGTCCAGGGGAGACCGTTGTGGGCGCCCTGTGGTCAGGTGGGGCCTGGTGTCCACCTGTGACCAGTGGGCATGAGCAGAAGAGATGAGAGGCAGGCGGAATAGGTGTGGAGTCTCCGAGTCCTCTCTCAGTCTCTGTTAAGTGACTCAGAAGCCGTAGGCTGAGTCTCTGGGGTGACTGGTCAGCTACTGGGCCCAGAGTGGGCTCTACCTGTCCTCCACTCCTCTGACCAACGGTCCCTACTGCTGCCAACAGGACAAAGGCCACATGCCCCAGGCTGGTCCATCGGGGTACCCCTCCTGCCGCATGGTGTCTGTCACGGTCCATCCACAGTGGCATACAGAGAGCCCGGTGTGTGTTTGCTGACTCACCCTCTGGGTCAATAATGGGCCCGTGGTGGAAGCTTCCTGAGACCTCCCCAGGAGTAGACGCAGCATTCTGCGTCCTGTGCCTGCAGAACCTGATCCAAACGAGTCTTTTTATTTAGAAATCACCCAGCCTCGGGCATCCCTTCATGGCAATGCAAGAGACTGTGACAGTGACCTTGGGAAAGTGAGTCCCTCGGTGCCTCCATTCCGAGGTCCATTCAGACGCATCCGATGCCCGTCTCTGTTTCACGAGGCAACGATGCACAGAAATCCCTCGCAACCGTCGGGAGACACCCGTGTGGGGCGACGACTCAGCCTGGGATGTGCTGGGCCCTCGGTGCGCCAGGCTGGAGGAGTGAAGTCTGACCGGCCTTGTCTCCCCCCGACACAGCACCCACCTTCTGCGGTTCCCAGTCACCCCAAGCCAAGAGGGAGGGCAGCCACGTGCCCCCCTCCGACGGGGCCCCTGCCCACGCCACCTGACACCCTCGGTCCCGCTGCCCCTTCTTCTGTCTTGCACATTCTGACCCAAGTGGCTTGTGCCTCGGACGGCAACGCCCTTCCCTCCTGCCTCCACTGGCTCTGGGTGGCCTGAGGGACCCCAGCCCCTCCTGCAGGCCTGAGCTCCCCGGCGCAGGGCGAGGAGGACCCGTGCCCACGTCGGCGGGCGGCACGCGTATGCTCCGCTCCTCCCGGGAGTACTGTGCGCTGTGGCTGCGACCCTTGCCTCACACACGCCGGCGAGAGGCATCTGCCGGCTGGAGATGGGCAACAGAGGCCGAGAGAGGGAGATGCCTGCCCTGCCAGGGAGAGGATGGCAGAACCGGGCCAGGGGTTGCTGCTCCCAGAGCCTGAGCTCTCACCCCATTCTCTGCTCAGCGGGCTGGGTCCCCACTCCCGAGCTCTGGAGGTCTGGTCCAGGCCCTCCCCCTGGGATTCCTGAGCGGGCACCCCAGCCTGGACAGCCCCTTGGGAGGCCAGGCTCGGCGTGCTCCCCTTGGGGGTCTAAGCCAAACCTTCTCAGTGCCAACTCGAAGCCTGCTGATGCCCGCCTTCTCCTCTCAGCTGACAGCAAATCCCTCCTTCTGCATCTCAGGATATCCTGGGTTCCTCTCCCTCTCTCCCAATTGCCCCCCCATCCCAGTCTCTCTCCCACTTCCAAATTGTTGGGGAGTGCCCTGGCTCTCCCTCAGCCCCGCCCACGAGCACCGCCAAGAAGTCTCTCCGGGCCCCTTGTTGTGCCCGAGTGAGCCTCCGTAGCAGAAGGCAGAATGCGGCCCTCCTCTGCTCAGGGCCCTCGGATGAGCACGTCTCGATCAGAGTGAAATCCAAAGTCCTTGCAGCAGCGTACACGGACCCGGATTCTGGCCTCTGCCCTCCCCGCTTGTTCATACCTCCGTGCTATTCCCTGCCAGCACCCACACGCTTCTGCCCCAGGGCCTTTGCCTGTGCTACATCCACCATCCGGAACGCTCCTGGGCGTCCCCGCGGCTCGCACCGTCACTCCTTTTGTTCTCTGCTCTAGGGGCCCTTTCTGGGGAAGGGACCGTCCCTGACCCCACATATAGAATGATCTCCCTACAGTCCCAGTCGCCCTGGCCCTGAGTTAGCTTTCTCCTAAGTTCTTGACACCGCCTGGCATGTGTATTTCTGGGTTGATGGTCAGCACCCCCGGGATGGAAGTGCCAGGGCGTGAGTATCGCTGCTCTCTTCCCCGTGCCTAGAACAGCCAGCCAGGCATATGGCATGTGAGTGGATCTGCCCACCCACGCGTTTATTGGTATTTTTTGATAGATGATAGCTGTTCAGATTTGGGGTACACATGATGCTTTGATGCATGTACACAGTGAGTAGGGATCACATGGGATCATTAGAGTATCGTCACCTCAAAATTTGGTCTTCCCACCTGTTCTCCTAACAAATGCTCCCCGAGGTCCCTCCAAGCCGACGCCGCGGGGAGGGCTGGGACACGTGAACCCAGTGCCATTTCATTTCGCATTTGAAATCGGCATCAAGGATAAATCTCCAGGGTTACACAGAGATCGGTGGAATTCATTCTCAAGGACTCGGATTAAATTGAAATAGAAGAGCGCTATTTGTCCAGCCCGGGAAACATTTATATAAACGTGCTTATATAATGCATTAAAACGCCAAGAAAAGCGGCTTGCGCGGTCACACTAGTATTTCTCACGCGGACCGCGGCATATGCTAAAAACCACTTAAATCCGCCCTGAACCCGCGCCTGAGATTAATCCGACACGCTTTCCCCTCCGAGAAAGATGTCCTGTCTTTGTTTGACGCCCGAGGGGGCTGGAGGTTTTGCAGTTCCAAAGTGAAATGAAGCCGTCCCTGGGGGGTGGTGAGCCCAGATCTTTATCATCTACACCCCTTCTTTTATTTGTCTCAAATTTGTGAAGCCTCCTCCCCCGTGGGTCTCCGTGGGGGGGCGGGGGAGGGGAGACAGAAGGTCGCGGAGGGGTCAATCCGATTAGTGGGAAATCTCTGTGCCAGGAGCCTGGCGCAGGGGGCTCCCTGGAGCCTGAGCTCCGTTCCGGGGGTGGGGGTGGGGTGCGAGGGGTGTCTCGTCCCTGCCTGCCTGGCTCCAGCCTCCTCAGTGTCTTCTGCGAAGCTTTTGTTCTCTAAATCGCATGTGACTGACACTTTATTCCTCCAGGTTGAAAAAGAGGTAAATGAGCTAGACATTCTCGGGAAACCCACATTTCAGCTGGGGAGTGGTGATGCAAATTCTGGAAGAGAAAGCATTTTTAATTTTTAAAACATGACGGGATAGGGATTGCTTCTTTTTCTTTTGTATTTTCGAGGTGACAGAAAATCAGCAAATTCTTAAAAACCTGAAATTGTTGACAAAATAGATCGTGTTGCGTGTGACAAATTGCACGGTCCCTGGTTCAAGAAGATTTTATTTGGGGGGGGGGGGGTTTTCCGGAAGCATAAAACTCATTGTCTCACTCATTAGCATCTCCTTGCTGGCTGAGGGAAGTCCAGTGACACCCCCCCCCACCCCCCTGGTATTCTGAAATTTTCTGTTGACAATCTGTATACGGGCTATCCAGAAAAATGTGGAAAGTGATTGTTTGAAAAATCCGGAGGGTAATTGACACAAACTTCATTTGAGCAAGTGATGGGGGTCAGGTTAATCACAAAGAAAATATAAACTTTGGCTACATTATTAGGAGCAGAGTGTTCAGGATAAAGGAGGTGATGGTTCGGCTGCATTCTGGATTGACCATGGCATTCTTTGCAGTGACATGGCTGGTTCTGGGTCCCTTCAGGTAACCTGGATCTTGGCAGATTAGGGTGGGCTTATTAGCAATGACTGGGGTGCAAAACTGGGTCCTTGGAGGAATGTATGAATCAGGACTGTATCACCAAGAGAACAGACTCAGGGGTCCTGGGCACTGTCTGCAGATTTCTGAAGGGCTGTCATGGGGCACAGGAAGTGGGTCTTCTGTGACCCCCAAAGCCGCAGTCAGGGCCATTTAGGGTCCTGACCAGGGGTGTTCTGTGTATATCCTGGTACACAACAAACCACCCAAAACCTAGCTGTGTAAAACGACAACGGGCCATCACGTCCTGGTCCTGCAGGTTGACTGTGCTCTGTGGGGGAACACTCCCCGGGGCCACTCCCATGGGATGACGGTGGGTGGGCCACCCACGTGCTGGTGGCTGATGCTGGTGGCCAGTTGAGAGCTCAACAGGCTGGTGACCACAGAGCCACACTGAGCATGACTGAGGCTGCTCCCCGGAGCTGGTGGGCTCAGTGGGGAGTGCTCCCAGATCCACAGTTTCTTCTGACCCAGCTTGGGAGCCCCAGAAAGTCATAGCCATCGTGTTCCACCAGCCAGGCGAGTCCCCGAGGCCAGCCTGGGTCCCTGGAGAAGAATGTTCTGACCAGAGAATGGCAGGCCCATGCCAGTGCCAGCCTGTGCAGAGGCCTATGGCCAGACGGGGGAGATGAGGTCCAGGAGACTCTCAGTGAGGGACACACTTCTGTTTCTTTCTCAGCATTGGCAATGGCCGTCAGCAGCCGGTCCTGGGGCACCACAGGAGAGGAGCTTCCCTGGCCTACGGTGGGCAGGCCAGGTGCCAACCATGCCAGTCAGTGCTGGGCACCATAATAAACCACAGTGGTTAGACCACCAGAACCTACTACCTCGAGGTCCTAGAGGCTGGATATTCAAGATGAGGACATCCATAAGATGCCCAAGTTCAAGGCCAGGGTTGTGGGTTTCCTCTGAGGCTCCTCTCCTTCCCGTGACCCTGTGGGATCTTGCCTCTGTGTGTGTCTGTGTCCTCACCTCCAGTCCCGCTGGCTGACGGTCTACCCTCATGACCTCACTGCCCCTTAGTCACATCCCTAAAGGCCTTGTCCCCATGGACAGTCCCATTCGGAGGTCCCAAGGGTTACAAATTCAGCACGAGAACTTGGGGGACAAAGCTCAGGACATAGCACCCGGGAAGCACTTTTCCTCAGGAAGAAGGGAGAGGCCATGTCACCACCCCAGCATCGAAGGGACCCCGACCAGCCCAAACTTGACCTGAGGACTCCTGTCTCCTCACCGCCCAGTCCTGGCCCACCCTGCAAGAAGACCCCTACTCGGGAGTCAGGTTGTCCCTGCCCTGCAGACCAGATGTGTCCAGTCGCCCAGCTAGGTAGGCTCCAGGGGCCGAGGCTGGCAGGACTCTCTGGGAGTGCCATCGGCTCAGTGCCGGCCGCAGGTCCAGGCATCCTTCCTTACAGGCTTGACGAGAATCCTTACAGAATCCCCAGTCGTGATGGAAACCATGTGGTGCCCATTCTTTGTATGCCACAGCACCTGCGGGACCAGGCAGATTGTCCCACTAAATGTAATCAGAGCTCGGTGGCAGAGACAAGCACAGGTAAACAAAGCAGAAGGAGTCAGGACAATGCCTCCCACGTGCTGGTGCAGGTTGAGTCTCACACCGAGTAGATTTGTTGTGTAACAGGGTCTCACTTTGTCGCCCAGACTGGAGTGCAGTGGCCGCTCCCGGCCACCGCAGCCTCGACCTGCTGGGCTCCGGCGATCCTTCCACCTCGGCCTTCCAAGTAGCT
>NW_007248818.1:124010-126840 GCF_000164805.1 Carlito syrichta
CGCCCGGCTGTTTTTTGATTTATTGTAGAGATGAGGTCTCGCCAAGTTGCCCAGGCAGATCTCGAACCCGCGGCCTCAGGCAATCCACTCACCTCAGCCTCCCAAGGCGCAGATGACAGGCGGAGCCACCGAGTCCGGCTCCCGAGTGGATTTTTAAAAGTTGCACTTGAGGTCATCAAAGTGCTGAGGATGAGCACCTGGACCCGTAAGGCCCCAGTCCCACCCCCAGGGTCATCCCAGGGCTAAAGGGCCACAGCTGGTGGAGTCCTGCGCAGGCGGTGGGTGCTGGCAAGTCAAGGCGGGACAGAACGCGGCTGGCACATGGCATCGGTCCGTGGCTCCCCAAGAGAGGAGGACAAAACCAGCTGTGGTCTCACGACACCCACCTTTCTGCCCAGAGGGCCTGGGGGCAAAGGCGGTGCTTGGGGGATGCCCAGGAGGATGGCGAGGGGCACCGCACTGCTCCGTCGCTGCCGTGAGCGTCTGTTTGGTGAAGCCACGTGCGGGTGCCTCCTGGCTGCCTGGGTGCTGCTCCGCCTGGAGCTCGAAGTTCCCCCTTCCCCCTCCCCCTTGAGGCTTATTTATGGTGGAAGCACAGAGCCTGCCGGTGTGCCTGGGGGGGGCAGGGATGGGTGCTCACCGGGCACTCCTGGGATCCCAGAAAGCGAGCCCTCGGGGAGGGGGCAGCACACCTCAGACCCCTCCCCAGTGAGTCATGGGCCCCGGGTGAGGCACATGTGACACCCATGCCCTTCCCCTCCAACCCCTGCCAAGCTTTTGTGTCCTCACCTATGAGAAAGGAGAATAAAAATCATCGTAGCCCTCAAAATTGTCCTCCCTGGGCCGTCCCAGGGCTGAAAGATGGCTTAGAGGTGAGAAAGAACATTCCATCGGGCCTACTACAGGGCTCCGGGAGGGGGACTTTTCTCCGTCATCGTCCTGCTGATGGGGCCGTGAAGTGGGGACCTGGGCCCCTCCGCCCCCTGGAGAAGGTTAAGCCACTCTCCAAAGTGGGGTGTTTTCAGAGAAAGTTTACTCTGCTGCCTCTGCGAGGGTGGCCGGATCAAACGAGGGGTGCCCAGTTAAATGTGTTTCAGGTGGACAATGAACACTCTCTTTTCTTTCCTTTCTTTTTTTATGTTTTGAGATGGCATCTCACCCTGTAGCCCAGTCGGGGTGCAGTGGCACACTCACAGCCACCGTAGCCTCGACACGCTGGGCTCAGGCGATCCTTCCGCCTCAGCCTTCCAAGTAGCTGGAACCACAGGTGTGCACCACCGCCCCTGGCTGATTTTTTTATTTATTGTAGAGATGAGGTCTCGTCATGTTGCTCAGGCTGGTCTTGAACCCCTGAGCTCAGGCAATCCTCTCGCCTCCACCCCTCAAAGTGCTGGAATTACAGGCATGAGCTACTGGGTTCGGACTTTTTTTCTTTTTGCTTTTTTTTGAGAGACGGGGTCTCACTCTGTCACCCACGCTGCAATTCGGTGGTATGGTCATGGCTCACTTGCAGCCTCGATCTCCTGGGCTCAAGTGATCCTCCTGCCCTGGCCTCCCGAGTAGCTGAGACTATAGGTGTGTACCCCCAGGCCTGGCTGGATTTTACTTTTTTTGTAAAAATGCGGTCTCGAGATGTTGTCTAAGCCGAACTTGACCTCCTAGTCTCAAGTGATCAGCCTCTATCAGCCTATATCAGCCTCCCAATGTGTTGGGATTATAAGCCTGAACCATAGCACATGGCCAGTGTAAGTGTTCATTGATATTGCGGGGATATTCTTTTGTTAGAAATTTAGCCACTCTTTGTCTGAAACAGAAATACCCTGTATTTCTATCCGGTCCAGTTGGGAGCTCAGGGGGCTGGCAGGCTCAGCTTCTGGCTTCCATGGCCCAGTGCAGGGCAGGCTCTTGACCCCGGCAGGCAGTGGGAAGGCATCGATGCCCCAGCCGTCCCCCTCTTGTCTGGGGTGAAGTCGGGACTGAGAGATCAAGCACAGACTTTGGGGTGAGGCAGTCTTAAGCCCAGATCCCAGGTTGGTCATGTTGGCTGTAGGCCTTGGGCAGACAACGCAACCTTTCTGGGCCTCAGCTTCCTCGTCCGTCAAAAGGAGAAGGTGCAGGCCGCACTGAGCCCCATCAGGATGAGCAGCAATACCAGGGTCATCCCCGGGGCTGGAACGGGGCACACCTGCCCCCGCGAAGGGCCCAAGGGGAAGGCCCAGCGGAAGTCAGACACGGCAACGCCATCTCTTTGCAGGATCCGTCTGAGGGCGAACAAAGTCACACGTGGGCAGTTGCCAAACCGCAGTTCGGAGCTGTCACCTCCAGAAAAGGAACGGCATTCATTATTCTCTGCTCACACAGCAGCTACCTGGGTTTGGCAACAAGGGCTCTGGTTTCTGCACATCCTTTCAGTTCTTTTCCTGAAGGTGAATTCTGGCCCATTAGGAATAAATGGGCCGGACTGAAGTGACCGAGCCCTGGGGAGGTGGGCTTTCCCTCCGGGTGGAGATGGTCTCCCACCCTCTCCTCCATCGTCCTCCTGTCTCTTGTCCCTGGGTCCCCTCCACAGGGATTGCGCTCAGGGAGGGAAGGACACCACTTTAGGCCCCTCCCCTCTGCTGGAGTTACCTGTCACGTGTACACCTGCAGCGTGGACCGGTAGGTAGCACGGTGTCCAGGCCCACCTCAGAGGCCCACAGGCATACCTGAATTTCTCAGAAGCCAGAAGAGGAAAATGAACTGTCAGCTTTGGAATGTTTCGTTTAGATATTCTACTTCATGTTTTAGCATAAAGCATGAATGCGCGCAGCTTCTTTTTTTTTTTTTTTTT
>NW_007248818.1:127080-140691 GCF_000164805.1 Carlito syrichta
GTGGGCTCAGGCAGTCCTCTCACCTTGGCCTCCCAAAGTGCTGGGATTATAGGCGTGAGCCCCCACGCCAGGTCAAGTACACGCAGCTTCTTAAGCCACTTTGCTGTGGCGGAACAGCCCCGAGCTCCCCTGGGCAGGGCCGCTGCCCGGGGCCTCCTCAAATGCATGTGTGAGTGACCTGAAACCACCCCCAAGGCCACTCCTGCTGACCCAACACGTGTGGAGAAGCTGCTGTGCTGGGTAGCACATGGGGCGGTGGCCGTGCCAGGGACTCTGGCCCGCCTCCAAGTAGGGCAGGGGCATGGGCAAAGAGAGGACATTGAGAGAAGGTGAAAGAGCTGGATGCCCGGCCTGCTTTAAGGGCCTGGCCTGGACCAAGTGCGCTCCAGGTTCCATGAGAACATTCCAGCAAGGTGCATACTGTTACTCCACTTGAGAAGAGGGAAACTGAGGCTTGGATTTGTCTCGAGACAAGGGAAACTGGACAACCTCCTCAAGACCCAGCATGGCGCCTGGGACTGGCCAGACTCAGTCTGTGATGCTTCCCAGTATGTGTCCTGCGCCCAGCATGGAGCACACAGTGGGTGTTTATCGAATGGCCCTTGTCTGGGGAATAAACAGAAGCACCTAGATCTGTCTTTCTCGTTCCCAGGGTGGCTCCCAACATCCTTCCAAGTCCCCGAAAGCTGTACTGCTACCATGAACCCGGGTGAGGGTCATTCTGGAAACCCTATCTGCAGAAGAAGGGCCCGAGGTCAGGGAGGCAGAGCACCTTGCCCTCACATCCAATTATTTTCAGCTCCGCTCACAAAATCCGGCAAATCATGTTAATATCATCACTTCGCACCTGCATAATTCTGAGTCACCTGCTACGTCCTCACGCAGTACACACGTATGTACATGTCCTGCGTCTGCGTGGATCTGGGGCCCGTGGGTGCAGGTCTTGGAGCAGAGGCGGGGTCTGGGCCCGGTACCTGCCTGACGCTGTCCCCTGAGCTGCATCAATGTTCACTCAGGTCCTCGTGTCTGCACCCGGGAGGTGGGAGCTGGCGTACAAAGGTGCCCAAGTGGGTGAGGCTGCAGTCCGTGGCTGGCCCAGGGGGTCCGAGCGAGGGATCTGGGAGGTCCCTTCACCTTTGGGCCTCCCCTGGATCATAGGAGCTCGTCCTGCTGCCACTAAACCACGGCCCGCATCAAATCTCCCCCCAAGCCTCAGTTTCCCTCTTCTCAAGTGGAGTAACAGTATGCACCTTGCTGGAATGTTCTCATGGAACCTGGAGTGCACTTGGCCCAGGCCAGGCCCTTAAAGCAGGCCGGGCATCCAGCTCTTTCACCTTTTCTCAATGTCTTCTCTCTGCCCATGCCCCTACCCTACCTGGATGCCTGCCTCTCTGCCCCCCCTGACTCAGGGAGAGTTTCTGAAGTGATGGAGAGAGGTCTCTGCCCGGGAAGAGGGTCCCAACAACCCCGAGAGACTTGAGAACAGAAGGGGCATCCCCGGGCAGCCTGGGTTGGAGTCAGTGAGTAGCCCCGTTTGTGAAAGGTGGGAGGAGGAGAGAGGACTCCTGGAGGGCTTCCTGGAGGAGGAGGGCTTCCCAGCTTGGGAGTGGGAGAGGAGAGAGCGGTCTCATGATTACCAGTCCAAGAGTCTCGCCTGAAGCTGGAAGGTCCCCGGAAGTCTGGCTGGCACGTTTGAAGCCATCTGTGCCAGGACAAAGTGCCCAGGGTCATCAAACGTCTCTGTGAGGATGAATGCTTGCGGTAACTCACAGAGCCATCATCATCCATCTGGGGGATCCACCCGTCTGGTAGCTCTGTCCCTCAAGGTTTGACCGTGGAGTGGGGAGGGGGGCATTCCACAGATGGATGTGTGAAACCGGCGACCACAACCCAAGCCTTGGTGAACAGATCAGGAAAATTCTCCAGATCCTGGCCAGGCTCAAGCCGGCGGCTCATGTAAGCAAAATGGATTTGTCTCGAGACAAGAGACGCTGGACAACTTGAGCCCCTGGCATCGATCTTGCCCGAGCGGGTATTAAGCGGATGCATAATTTATCATCTGCCCTGCGTGGGGGAGGCTGTCCGAGCCCCCCACGTGGCAGGATGAGAGTCGGGAATCAGGGAACATCTCCAAGCCAGGAGCCCGAAATCCAATTTCCATTCCGTCTTAAGGCCTAAAAGCTTTCTGTAAACAGCCGCACCAAATTCTCAGATCCAATTAGCCACTGCCGAGCGCCTTGCCAGGACCGAGGGAACAGCCAGGCCTCTGAGAGTCCCATGGCCCCAGGCTCTGGGCTGCAGAGTGTGCATGAGGTCCGAGATGGAAGCCCAGCCCCGGTCCTGGGCCTGCAGCCGCCTGCCTCCACGGGCATCGGCAGGTCTAAAGCCCACCCGCACCCCATCCCCGTCCTGCCTCCCAAACGTGACCCACGTGCCCCAGGACGCCGTCGCCTGGCGCTCTTGGGCGAACCTCCTGGCTCCTGCCCCTTCGCCTGCATCAGGCCTCGCTTTCCCAGCTCCTGGCCTGCCCTCCGCAATGCCTCCCCTCTCCTCCCTCCCTCACCTCCTCAGGAAATGCAGCCCACTCCTCATCCATCCAACACTCTGCCCTCTGACTTGGACCCGGCATGCCACCCACCCCGAGCCGGCCCAGTGCCCCCGGGGCTCTCAGGCATGGCTGTCCAGCGTTCTTGATGTGTGAGGTGATGCCCACCCCGCCTTCACTCCCAAGCTCCCGAGCCCCTTCTCTCTCATGTTCTCCGCCTCCCTCCCAGCCTTCTGTCCCTCCTGGATGCCTGTCTCTCTGCCCCCCCCGGCTCAGGGAGAGTTTCTGAAGTGATGGAGAGAGGTCTCTGCCCGGGAAGAGGGTCCCAACAACTCTGAGAGACTCTCACACTTGAGAACAGCTCGGCCCCAGCTCCGGATTCCGTTTCTCTCTCCCTTCCTCCCTCCCTACCTCTCTCCCAGGCTCCTGGACCTCTCCCAAAGCTGCTCTGCAGCCCCCACGGACTCTGAGGGTGGGGAGCTGTTTGCTGGGTGACTGTAGACTTCCTGGCCCCAGGGTCACTTCTCTCCCTTGAAGTCCCCCTACCTCCTGGCTTCAGTGACTTCAGTTCACACCCCACCCCAAGCTTCCCAAGGGTTGGTTCCTTCCCAAATACTCATTCTCAGAAAAGGCCCGCCGACGGACCCCTGCATAAGAAGTTGCTAGAAAAGTCCACCGTCCTGGGTAAGGTTCACCAGAGCAACACACACGCGTGCACACACATGCATACCACACACATGCAAACACACAGAAGCCATGGCCGGACGTGTGGGGAAACTGCCTCTTGGAAATCTGGTGGTACATCAGCAGATTAAAGGCTCTGAGAAGGCTGGCAATGCATTAAATGCAACCGTTTAACTTGGTTTAATCCAGAACTTTCCGAGTTATCAAACACAGATGCTATTTTTCATGGCACACCTGTCGGCAAACTCAGGACTGGGACTCCAGTCTGGAGAATTATTTCGCAGATAGAATCTGGACTGGCGGCCCTGCTTAGCAGAATGGCGCTGTGTTCCTGACGAATAGAAAACAGCAGACACGTGTGTCATGTTCATGGGCAGCTTTCTAAGTGCTCTCCGTAGGAGAAGCCTGTTAATCCACATACCCGCCCCTTGAGGTTCGAGCTGTCATTATCTCACTTTACCACAGAGAAAGACACAAGTTGCTCAGGTGACACAGGAAGCCACGCAAGATAAATCAGCACAGACTTCGTTATGCTGCAGTGACAAACATCCCCACGCCCAGTGGCTACAGAAACCAAGGTTCTCTCATTCAAGTTGCCTGTCAACCACCTTCGTTCTTGCTCCCAGGCTAATGGGGCAGCCCCCCAGGGGGGGTGTTTCTGGGGGAAAAGTCATGCAGAGACCCTCGCACTGCCTGCAAGAGACATGTCCCTTCCACCCCTTTCATTGTCTGCAGTAAGTCACATTTCTGTTCCTGAGTTCAACACTGGGGAGGCATAATTGGGCTGTGAATATTTGAATGATAATACGGACAGCCGCGTGGGAGGTTGAGCCCTGGTTGTCTGACCTCTGGTGTCTGCTGTATCTGCCATGTTCCGCCGCATTGGCTCTTGGGTGAAGGACTCTGGTCCTCACGGTGGGAGAATCCAGTGCGTAACACTCTGCCCTATCCCTAGTGGGGCTAGTTTTGGACACACTTTTCCCCATGTCCCTCCTCTTAGATCCCATCCCACCAGCTGAAATCGCAAGCCCTGTCCAGGTCAGTGCAGACACAGCCCAATTCTCTCTTCCTACTTGGAACACCTGCATCCATCTTCCTGGAGTCTCCTTTGCACCCCGGCCTTTGGTGGCCTGTGATTTAACCCTTGCCCCCAGTTCTGCCTTTGCCCAGGCCTCTTTGAGGGTGGGGTTCTACCTAGCCCTGTGGTTCTTTCATACTGGATGAGAGTCTAGGAGCCCAGCCACAGTCTTGCAAGACCCGAGGTGGCTCTCTGGTTCAAAGGGCCCCTGGAAATTGCAACATAAGGAAATACTGGGGACCTGTATGCACAGCGCCCTTTTAGAAACCTACAACCTGGTTGAAGTGACGCCAAAATATCTAGAAAAGATCCATGTACTAGAAGAGCCAGGAGCGTGGTGTTGACGATAGTCTGAGGCAAGTTAGGAGCTGGGCGTCAACAGCTGCAGATGCGGGCGAGAGGAGGGATCCTCCACGGAGTGGTGGGCCAGTTGGCTCTGAACAACAGTGATGAAACAGCAACAATGATATTGTTAAAAGTCGACGGTACTGAGGGAACCCATCCCTGTCCTGCTTCTGATCTTGGGGGAAAAGCATTCAGTCTTTCACCATTAATATGATGTTAGCTGTAGGCTTCTCATAAACGCCCTTCTTTGGATTGAGGAAATCCCTAATTCCTTATTTGCTAAGAGTTATTTTTTAATCAGGAAAGGATGTTAGGTTTTGTCAAGTGCCTTTTCCATCTCTACTGGGATGGTCATGTGGCTTTTCTTTTATGGTCTGTTCATATGGTGAGTTGCATTGATTGATTTTTGAATGTTAAATAGATGTGGCACTCTTGAGATGAAACCCATTTGGTCATGATGCATTATTCTATTTATTATTGGCTTCAACTTGCTACCATTTTGTTAGGAAAGTTTTGCATCTATGTTAATGAGAGATATTGAGCTCCAGTGTTCTTATAATGTCATAGTCCTCTGCTTATTTTGGGTAACACACGCCTCATAGGACAAGTTTAGAAGTGTTCTCTCCTCTCTTATTTCCTAGAAGAGTTTGTATAGAACTGGTATTACTTTTCTGGAAATGTTTGCTGTAATCCCAACGTTGGTGAAGCTACATGAGCCTGTAGTTTTCTTTGTGGGAAGGTGAAGATGTTTAACCGCAAATTCAATTTCTTTAATACACATAGGGCTATCTCAGTTCTTCTCAACTAAGCTTTTATTTTTTAAGAATGTGTTCATATCACACAGGGATGCTCATATTATTTCCTTATTATTATTTTAATATCTGTAGGACCTATAGTGATGTCACCTATTTCAATCCTGATGTTGATAATTTGTCTTCTCTCTTTTTCTCCCCATTAATCCAGGCAGATGGACTCAGACATCTGAGTAGAAAGAGAGGAGTGGGTCATGCTTCACGGGAGGGGCCGTTTTCATACTGACCTGGACAGGTCTTGTGATTTCAACTGGTGTGATGGGTCAGTGTGAATAATCTAAGTGGAGGGACATGGGAAACGTGTGTCCAAAACTAGTCCCACCAGGTGTGAGGCACAGTGTTACTCACTGGGATTCTCCCACTGTGAGGACCAGAGTCCTTCACCCAAGAGCCAGTGCTGCAGAACATGGTAGACCCAAGCAGACACTGGAAGGCAGACGGCCAGGGCTCAAACACCCGTGTGGCTGTTCCCATTACTGTTCAAATATTCACTGTCCAATTATGCCTAAAGGTTTATCAAGTTCATCGATCTTCTCAAATAACTAGTGTTGGTTTTGTTGATTTTCCCTGTTGTTTTTCTGTTCTCTACTTCATCGAATTTTGATCTGCTCATCATTATTTATTTCCTCTGCTTATTTTGGGTTTCACGTGCTCCTCCTTGGCTGTTTCCTAAGATAAAATCTGAGATCATTGATTGGAGACCTTCTTTTCTCATCAAAGGGCTCTCCCCTTGTACCTTTGAAGCCAGATGCCTGGGCTGCCTGAAGGAAACAAGTGGAGGCCCTGCTCCCACCCGCAGAACCAACTGCAGCCAGGACACCTCCTCCTTGCCTGTGGGGCAGGAGGGTCTGATAGAACATTGTTCAGTTCCATTCAGCCCACAAGCTCAGAGCCCCTGCTTGGTGCCAGACTCGAAGGCACCAGGCATGGAAACATACTGACAGGGCCCTGGCCAGCACTAGATAGTGTGGGGATGTCCTGGTGGCCGGTGTCTGCCTGAAACAGGGCGGCCATGGGAGGAGCTCCTTGTGCTGGACACGGGAGGGTGAATGAGGTCATCAGGCAGAGAGTGGGCAAGGAAGGTAAAGGGACAGGTACATGTCAAGATGCTGAGACAAGGCCCACAGGATGGTTCTGGGAACAGTGAGGGCTTTGGATCTCACCCATAACCATGGCCTGTCCTCACAGCCACACCCATGAAGCTCAAATCCGCCTTGCTGACACATGGCGCTTACGCCACGCCCTCCTCGCCCTGCCCTTGGCAGACATCACTAGTCAATTGTGGCATTATTTCCGCAGACCCCAAATGCAGCCTCAGGTTCCTTGATGTGCATCTCTCCATTGAACACCACTGGCCTGAATTCTCTCTTATCATGACTGCCTGTGAAATTAATTTGGTTTTTTTTTTTTAGAGACACAGTCTCAATCTGAGTCACTCAGGCTAGGCTGGAGTGCAGTGGCATGATCACGGCTCACTGCAGCCTCAAACTCCTGAGCTCAGGCAATCCTCCCATCTCAGCCTCCTCAGTAGCTGGGACTACAGATGCTTACCATCACACTGGCTAGTTTTTATTTTATTTTTTTAAGAGACAGACTCACACTATGCTCCCCAGTCTGGCCTCGAACTCATGGCTTCAAGAGAACCTCCCGCCTCGGCCTCCTGAAGCTCTGGGATTGCAGGAGTAAGCCACCGCACGTGGCCTATGAAATTACTCGCAATCTGACCTTACAGTTGTGAAACATAAGAGAGGAAAGGGAAAGCTTCCCTGGCTTGCTCCATTTCCTAGGCCAGCCCTAGTCACAGACCTCACCAGGCCCAGCTGGCCTCAGGAGAGGGGTTGGCCTGTTACTATTCATCTGTAAGCCAATAATAATAATAGTAACAATAATTCAACAGAATGCAAGGACTGAGGGGGACGGAGGCAGAGGGGTGAAACAAGTGAGGAGGGGGAGAGAAGAAAAGGGGAGGGGAAGGTGGGAAGGAGACAGGGAGAGCCCCTCGCATGCCGCTGGCAACCCTTGACACTCAGGAGAACCCAGCAGCAGCCCAAGTGAGTGATCGTGGAGGGAAGCTAGTTTTCTTGGGCTGGAGAGAATGGGTGCAATCCCCAGAGTCCCCGGGCCTGCCCTGCCCCTTGGGTCCTCTGCCGCTGGTGAGAACGCTCCCTTTGTGTTGGTCTTTTTGAGAAAAGAGAAACTGAGCCGGGCTCGGTGGTTCAGCCTGTCATCCCGTGCCTTGGGAGACCGAGGTGAGTGGATTGCCTGAGCCTGCGGGTTCGAGACCTACCTGGGCAACTTGGTGAGACCTCATCTCTACAATAAATCAAAAAATTAGCCGGGCATGATAGCACACGCCTGTAGTTCCAGCTACTTGGAAGGCTGAGGCGGAAGGATCGCCGGAGCCCAGCAGGTCGAGGCTGCGGTGGCCGGGAGCGGCCACTGCACTCCAGTCTGGGCGACAGAGGGAGGCTCCAACTCAAAAAAAAAAAAAAAAAAACTGAAGATGTTGCCTGCACTTTGTCTCTGGATGTGTGACCTAAGGAGACACTTGATTTACATGCATATATCCAAATGTGTACCTGCGCCCACCTGCCTGCTCATGGTACACATACCTGTGCATCCCACTCACATGTGCACCTTGCATATCCCGTGGACACCAGCACACACATCCAGCTCCACCTGACTTGCTATCTGCAACTGCAGACCTAGGTCTCCCATAACAATCTCATTCCTGGTTGGAATTGAAGAGCTGCTCCCCACACAGCCAAACCTGTCTAGCCCGGGATTGAGCTGGGAAGGGCAGAATCCTACAGGACATGGGCACTTTTCAGAAAGGCACATGCTGAGGGGGCCAGGGGCACAGAGAGAGTGGATGGCACCACCAGCCATTCTGCCAACTCACACCTGTTTATCGACAGGTGTTGGCAGGCTGGGAAGCTTCCTCCCTGTCCTGTTTCATTGGCCAAAATGTTTAGGGTCCACTCCATGAACAAGCAGCTTCAATAAAGGGAGGCCCCCTGGACTTGGGGCCGGGTCTGGGATGACCCCTGGTGACCACACGTAGCACTTCCTCCCCCAGCCTGTGTCCACACTGGTGGGCTAGGGAGAAGAGAGCCTCCCTCGTGGGCACCCTGACTTAGGTCACAGAAACAGAGTGCTGACTCCAACTCCATCTCTGTTCCGGCTGAGCCCAGAGATGGAGCGCACTTGAGTGGATTCCCCGGACCCTCCCGTGTCTACACTGGTAGGCTACTCCCTGGGAGGCCAGCTGCCTCCGCTCCTTCAGCACTACCATGTGCGGACAGCTCCCCACGCACAGTCCTGTGCTCCTACTCCACCCGCCTGCCAGCCCACCCACGGGCATGTCCCCTCAGCTAAGCTGAATGAACCCCAACCTCTCGCATCCCATGTCTTCTCCCTGCAACCCTCCCCACCTCCCACGGGGCACCCCCACCTGCTGGTGCTCTGGTCAGGAGACTCATTGGGGACACTTCCCGCCCACCCCACCGCCAGCCCCTCGGAAGCCGCTCCGGCTGTCCTTTCAAGCCTTGGGAGTGTGGAAACTGGGGGCTGGATGGTGAGGAGCATGAGAAGAGGACAGGTTCCTCGAGAGGCCAAGATGTCTCCTCGGCTGCAGGAGAGGCCGTGGGCTGAGTCAGGAAGGTGGGGGCAGCAGGGTGGCTAGGGGACCAAAACCAGGCTTTGGACTCACTCACCGGCAGGGCTTGTGGGACACCCAGGGAGAGGTGTGGGGAGGTGGGTGGACGGGCAGGGCCCAGGGTCATTCCCAACAGCCAGGGCCAGGCAGAGAATTGAGTGTCCCTGGGGCGATAGTTTCAGAAGGCGATAGCAAGTGAGGGGATGAATGGGGAGGGCCCAGGGTCCAGACGTCCAGAAGAGCAGGCATAAGAGGAAGGAGCTAGTGTCCCTGCCGAGGGCAGCCCAGAGGCTGGGCATGTGAGGGTGAGACATGGTTGCAGGTGTGGCAGCCGGGGATCCTGGTGACCTTGATCAGAACCAGGAGGGAGTCAGAGGGATGCGGGGGAGAAGGGGGAGGTCTCCAGAGAATCTGCTGTGAAGGATAAGAGAACGGCAGAGCCCTGGGGACCGCAGGGACGGGCTGGTCAAGGGTCGCTGCACTCCCTGGGGACAGCCTCCCTGTGAAACCCCAGAGAGGGGGCTCGGTGGCAGACTTCTGTGCCACAGTTTCCTCATCTGAGAGAGTGCAGTGAGGACTTTGTGTGGGTCTGCAGAGGTCATCTTTAGGGCTGGGGAAGGGCTTATGGGGAGAGGAGGGTGGGCAGATAGGAAGGATGGTCACAGAAAGAGAGGGTGTAGGGGGTGAAGGGAGATGTAGGGTCATGCTGGGCAGTCTTAGGGGAAGCTGGAGGGGGCCGAGGGGCTGCTAGCAGAGGCACACAGTCAAGCGGGGTAGGAGACAGGCCCAGGCTGTTCCTTCCAGTGACCCCTCTATCCTCAGACACGTGAGCAGAAAGGTCAAGGCCTGCGTGTGCAGACAGAGAGGAGAGCAAAGGGCGATGTGTTCTTTCTCCCTGGGTTCGGGGGTTGTCAGACAGGACAGTGTGTGCATGTGTCTGTGTGTGCGTGTATGTGCCAATGTGTGCACAGCTAGGCATGTATGTGCCTACGTGTGTGCATGTGATCACAGGTGTAACATGCAGCCAGGGAGGGGGCTGTGCATGGAGAGGGAGGGACGGAAGGAGAGGGGATCAGGGAGCTTAAGCTCCCAGTGGGCGCTGAAGGTTATAACCCAACCAGGGAGAGGAGGACCCTGCCACACTTCCTGGTCCTGTGCCATGGAGATCTGCGGGGGCACGTCTGCCCTGCAGAAGCTCCCAGGAATAGGTGTGGCCCTCCATCCGCCTGTGGCTGGGCCAGGAGGGCCAGAGTGACTCAGAACCTGAGGGTCCCAGTGGCTCCACCACTTGATGTGGCAGTATCACTGCCAGATGGGCTCAGGGCCAAGGACAGGGTCCAGCCTCGCGTGAGGCCTCCCTGTGCAGCCTGTCTACCTATGAGCAGCTCAGAAGGCCGAGTTGGCCTGGCCTGACCTGGCCTGGCCAGAGGCAGGGGCCCAGACTCAGAGGCTGGCCTGTGGTCTGGAGCCCCCAGGTACAGCCCCATGGGCAGCAGCGCCCCATCTCCAAGCCTGGGCAGGAAAAGGAGAAAGAAATCCACCCGTCATCTGATAAGCGGGTTCCCATCACTGCCATGTTAAGTGTTTGTAATTTGAGTTTCGCTTCCTCTTTGACTCAGAACCATCTAGAAAAAGACTTCAAGATGGAGAGATGAGGAAGGCTGTTCCTGCCATGGTGACCTGACTCCCACAGAGCCACAGCTCCGGCTGTCTGGACACAGGCCGGGAGCTGGCAGAGGGTGGCACATGCCCAGGGGTGGGTGCCAACCAGGGCTGGGAGAGGCAGATTCGGTACCGGGCGGCTTCAAGGATGGTGATTTATGGCAGGGCCTGTGGGCAAGGGCCCTGGGGGTGGGGGGCAAGCCCCGAAGACACCGAGGTCCAGGAGCAGAGAGACCACAGTGTGGACGTCAACAGCCCTGAGGACGGTGAGAAGACAGGCCATGAGCCAGGTGCCAGCCTCAGGGGATGAGGCCGTGGGGTCGAGGGGTGGCAGGATGGGGGGCAGCCTGAGGTCTGTGCAGGGAAGCACGGCCTGCAGGCAGCCGTGGAGAAGAAGGTCTGAGGGGGAGGCGAGGAGGACTGAGGGGGAGGCGAGGAGGGCAGAGGGTGAAGGGTCATGGGCCCAACCAGTGTCTGAGGATCCGTGGGTGGGGGTCAAGTTAGGAGAAAGCTTGGGGCTTGAAGGGGTGGGTCCCTGGGGGGCTGTGCTGGTATCTGGAGCTGCCTTAACCGATGCCCACAAACCGGGGGGTTCCAACATTGTCCTGGAGGCCAGAGTCTGAGGTCAAGGGTGGGCTCCCACCGAAGGCTCGGGGGAGGGTCCTTCCTGCCTCTCCAGCTCCTGGTGGTCCCAGGCATTCCTCGGCTGTGGCCACAGCATCATACAGGTTCTGTCTCCATCTCCACCCAGGCACCTCCTGCATCTCTGAGTCTCTCTCTTCCCCTCTTAGAGAAACCCCCGTCACTGGGTTAGGGCCCATTCTAGTCTAGTACAACCTCATTTTATCCAACTCTAGCTGCAAAAGCCCTACTTCCCAGTGAGGTCACATTTTGAGTTTCTGGGTGGACATGAATTTGGGGGACACGGCTCTCCTCAATGACGCAGAGGTAAACAGTGACCCAGGCAGGAAGGAGGATGTCAGGACAGCCTCCTAGAGGGTCCAGGTGGCAGCTCTTACCACCTGACTCCCAGCATCCCTCCCAGGTAGGCCCAGCACCTCCTCGAGGGTCTCAGTCCAGGTCTTTCCTTCTTCAGGGCCTCAGGGCATGCCCAGGTCACTGTGGCCAACCTGGGGGCCCTGGACCGGAAAGGAGTCAGAGAGAAATACCAGCTCTCCTGACCCAGTCAGGACAGGTCGGAGGCAGCCCCTGCTGTCCAGTGAAGCTGTGCCCTCCTGCGGACTGGAATGAGCTCACCTGACAGCACTTCAAGCAAGGCCACAGTGCCACCCTCAAAGTGTCGAACACATCTCCCCCATGCCAGAGGAGGAGAGACTCCTTCCTGCCAAAAAGCTCTTCCCGCTCCAGCTGTTTCCGGCAGACAGACGCAAGATCACAGAACAAGGTATTTTCCGACATCCAGTGCTTTCCTGCGGTGGCCGCAGGCACCCTCCATGGTCCAAGCAGAGCCCGAATCCCAGAAGACATTCTGTCTGACCCCTTCTTCCTGACACGCCCTGAGGCGTGTTCTTCTAAGATGCCCCGGGTATGAACCCAGTGAGTCCAACACAGGCGTGTTCCATGTGCTCCTCGGGGCAATGGCTGCAGGCAGTGTGGACAGCTCACCCGGGCTCCCCTTCCCCCATGTGGAGACCCAGCAGCCCGCCTCCCCCCTGCTGGGATCTGTGCTCAGCGCCATCTTCTTCCCGCTCTCTCCTCCCTCCCCCTAACAAGCTCCCTACTCCGAAGCCCTTGCTGCATGCCTGCCTTGGGGGGTCTAAACTGAGGCCCAGTTCTGTGCTGGGCCTTGAATGCTCTGTGCACGGGGCCTCCACATGGGTGCTTATGCCATGGCCTGGCTCACATTCAGGCTGCCTGGGCCCATAGGAGGGGTGGGGCTGGGAGCTGAGAGCCGGGGGCCCAGGCTCCTGACACCACCTTCAGGAAGTCCTCCCTGAGCCTCCTTGAACAACAGCCTTCCGACAGAGCTCTCCAAACTGCAGGTGCGTTGTCCATGGGTATGTCCATCGGGCCCCGGGGGTGTGGCCTTTTGGGACCACCTGTGAGGCCTCTTCCGTGCTCAGAAGACCCACAGGGACTGGGCATCGCAGAGGTCCTGATGAGGCAGAAGCTGAAGGGAGTGCACGAAACCCTGCACGCGAACGTTTACTCATAATGGGCAAAACTTGAAAGCAACTAAGATGTCCTTCAGTCAATGAATATATAAACAAACCATCCAGACAACGAAAGATTGCTCTGTGCTAAAAAAGAAATGCACTGTCAAGCCATGAAGGTGAGGAGGAGCCCTAAACGCCTATGGCTAGGTGGAAGGAGCCTGCTGAAAAAGTCCGTCTGGAAAGGACTCCTACGAGGTGACATTCCAAAGGCCAGCTACGGAGATAGTAACAGACGAGTGGCTTCCAGGAACTGGGGGAGGGAGGGAGGGACAGCAGAGCACAGGGGACCGTGGCTTTTAGGGCTGTGACACTCCTTTTGCAGTGATAGATACGTGTCATGGGTCATTCCTCCCAGCCCATGAACGTCTAGCACCAAGAGGGAACCCTCCCGGCAGCTGCGGACTTCAGTGAGTAAGAGCGCATCCATGCCAGCAGGTCAGTTGTCACAAACGCACCACACCAGTGCAAGCTGTCACGACAGGGAACACCGGGGAAGGAGTTCCATGGAAACTGGATATCGGCTCATTTTTTCTGTCAACCTAAAACCTCTCTGAGGCATTAAGTCCATTAATTTAAAAAATACAAGCCGAGCTCGGTGGCTCAGCCTGTCATCCCGCACCTTTGGGAGGCTGAGGTGAGTGGATTGCCCG
>NW_007248818.1:140711-150419 GCF_000164805.1 Carlito syrichta
ATAACCAAATCCATGAAAAGGAGAGAATGCAGACCTCTTCATGGTGTGCAGGAGGTGGGTCCAAGCTTTCTCTTACCAAAACTCTCTCCTGTGCACGCCCCTCCTCAGAGTCCACAGACAAAACCAGAAGCAAAAGGAAAAGAAGTGAGAAGGCCAGGGGCATTGCCCTGCCTTGAGCAGGTGATCGTCTTCCCCCAGGGAGTATTTCTCAAGCACACCCCTTTAAGAAGAAGATTCTTGTGGATTCCTAATAGTTGCTTAAGTTATTTATCTTAATGTCATTTAACTAGGTATAAACACAAAGCAAAGAATAATCTTCTTGTAGCTCTTATGCCATCATAAAACTCAAACAAATTTGCAAAGTAAAAATAATACTAAGCCAGGCTCAGTGGCTCAGCCTGTAATCCCACACTTTGGGAGGCTGAGGTGAGTGGATTGCCCGAGCCCGCGGGTCCGAGACCCGCCTGGGCAGCGAGACCTCATCTTTACAATAAATCAAAAAATCAGCCAGGTGTGGTAGCACATGCCTGTAGTTCCGGCTACTCGGAAGGCTGAGGCGGAAGGATCGCCAGAGCCCAGCAGGTCGAGGCTGCGGTGGCCGGGAGCGGCCACTGCACTCCAGTCTGGGCGACAGAGTGAGACTCCGACTCAAAAAAAAAAAAATACAAATGCATACATTGTCGGACAAAGATACGACGCTTTTGTTGCTCTCGAGCATACGGCAGTGGCCTGGATGACCTTGGCCCGTCTCCGGGCAAGGGACCCTGGCTTCCTGCAGGTTTGCAGGGAGGCTGCTTCCTAGCGCCATGAGTGCTCCAGCGGGGAGGAGCTGGTTGGGCTCCAGGCTTCTCAACTTGATCGGGGACTTGGAAGAACCCGCTTCCACCCTCTCTCCCTCTGCCTGGACATCCAGAAACCCACTTTCCAGGAGGGACCTGGCAGGCTGCAGTGCATCCGTGGAAGCGGGCCAGGCAGTGGCTGCGAAAGGACACAGCTGAATCTTTGCCCCGATTGACTGGGAGCCTGGGCCACCGCCAGACGGCCTGGGCGGAGGTGCACCGGTGACCCGGGCAGCATGGACCCATGACCATGGCCTTCTCCTCCACAAGTGCCTCCATGGATCTGGCAAAGTGGCCTCTACTTCTCCCCTGAGGAGGGAGCCATCTGGCCCCAGCTGTACTGAGCCTTTTGTGGCCGTGGTGACACCCTGGTAGGAGTCCCATCTCAGTGCTCCAAATTTCCCTGGGCTTACCTTCACCCCGAGCCTCGAACTCAAAGCTCAAGAGGCCTCCTCACCTTCCTCCCAAGCCTGGCTCCTTCTGCAGGGGTCTGGCCATTAGCCCAGGGCTGGGGGTGGGGTTGGTTTCTGTCTCTTTCCTTCCCTTCCCATTTCTTCCCACCCTCCACCGAGTCCTGTGATTAGAGCACGGGGACCACGGTTGTCCCGCTGTCCCTCCACAGGTCGGAGCATGATGAGAGCTTTGTGGGAGGCCAATTAATAACTGAACCGGGCACCTGGACAAGAGTCAACCAGCACCACGGTGGTCCATAGGGGCCCGTGCTACCAGCGGGGGAGCCCAGGCAGGGCACTGAGCCAGAGTGAACTGGAGTCAGGCCCAGGTCGCTCTGCACTAGCCCAAGTCCCCTTCGTTCTCTGGGCCTCAATTTCCCCATCTGGAAAATGGTGTTGCCTCACCCCAGCCTGCACCGCCACATGTCCGCAGCTGCTGGACAACTTTCTAGAGGAGCGGGAGGAGCTAAGACACAATCACGCAGCGCCCAGACAAAGCAGGCTCAGCCTACAGAACCTTCCGGAAGCCGTGCTCAAGCGAAGCCTTCCTCAAGCCGTGGGCAGGAGCTGATCTCATCCCTGTGATAGAGCAGGAGCCCAAGGCGGGGCCCGTGTGGGGCCTTCCCTCTGATGTGGCCCTGAGCTCTGAGCTGGAGCCCAGATCAAACTTGCTCTTTGAAGGTTTGCTAGAAATCTCAAAGGTCAGCTGTTCTCGTGTTACCAAAATTTATTGATTTTGTCTGGGCTGGAAAGGCAACAAAAAGGTTTTTATTGCTTTTTCTGCGGCTGCATCAGGGGAGCTGAGGGCGGAGCCACTGCCCCCTGCACCAGTCCCAGGGGCCTGCGGGCCAGCACTCAGTCAGTGCCGCCCGCAGGGCCGGATTCTGCTCTGCCTCATCCTGACATGCCCGCCCTGGGCATGTGTCCTCACACGCCTGCACCAGCCAGGGCCCATAGGCTGACGAGACAGGTTCCCCACACGGGTGGTATGGGGACCTGCGTGTTTGCCACCTCCCTGATTTTGCTGGGGACGATACTGAGCTGTGGGGTGGGTGAATCCAAGAAGAAGGCGGGCTGCCCTTCCCCGCCATGTCTCTCCCCACTCCCAGACTCCTAGGGGCACAAAGCAGCCCCCCGCCACAAGGAGAGGCTTGGGGACAAGACCTAGTGCCAATGAGAAGGGGACAGACTGTGACCAGGGTGGAGAGGCAAGATGAGGGAAGGAAGACAAGGGCCAGGGCGGTGGGGAGCTCTGACGGGAAGCTGGCATCCTGCTAACCGAAGTATCATTTGTTCAGTCACTCACTCATTCATTCTTCCCTCCCTGGTTGAGCTAACTCTTATGAGTCCAGTCTCAGGCGCTGTCCACCCTGAGAACCATCAGCTCGGGGTGGCTTCCGAAAGCCTCTGGTCCACAAGGAGGTCAGTTCCTTGGGACTTACCTGAGGTGGGGGAGCTGTATCCAGAGCCTCAATGGAGCCACATTCTAAACGTGGTTCTTGAGGCATTTTCTAGGACCAGCTGCGTGGCCCTGGAGGGGTTCTTTCTCACCCCCACTGGGGGCTGTGCCCCCTCGGGTCACACCCCTATTCTCATCAGCCTGCCGAGCTTGGGCCTAGGGTTTGGGGAGCTGTGGAAAGTGCATGGGTGTCAAGCCTCAGGGTTTGTGTCCCCCTGGACAGGTCCCTTTGACCCCCAGGCCTCACCCTTCTTCTGCAAAATGGGATTATCTGATTTCCACGCTCGTCTGGGGCTGCTCCAGTGGCTCTGAGGCCTCTGGGATACTGACCTCCTCGAGTGACTCACATGAAACACTGACCACAAGTCAGGTGCGATGCTTGGCCCGTGTCCCCTCCCCGTGGAGGACAGACTTGCTCTGTGGCAGCCTTGGGCAGGCTCACCACCCTTCAAAGGAACTTGCAGGTGTCAGCTGGCTGTGGCAGCACCCGCTCCTGGCTGCGTTTCCCCAGGTACTGCCAGCTCCACGAAAGGCCCCAAGACCCAGGGCCGGTCCTGCCCAGGCCGGATTCCCTGTGGGTGGCCCAGACTTTCTCAGAGCTGCTGGCTGTGTTCTGAGGCTCCTCTCACCCAATCTGCCTCTTTTGGTTGCTGGGTGGGGTGAGATGGGACACTCTGTGGGTTCTCTGACACGCCACAGAAAAGCATTTCAGAGGGGAATCCAGTAGAGTTTTTGTTGCTTTTTTTTTTAGCTGGAGTCTCACTCTGCCGCCCAGGCTGGAGTGCAGTGGCATGTTCACAGCCGCCGCAGCCTCGACCTACTGGGCTCAGGTGATTCTTCCATCTCAGTCTTCCCGGTAGCTGGAACTACAGGCATGTGCCACCACGCCCAGTTAATCTTTTTTTTTTAATTTATTGTAGAGATGAGGTCTCACCAAGTTGCCCAGATTGGTCTTGAACCCATGGGCTCAGACAATCCTCTCACCTTAGCCTCCCAAAGTGCTGGGATTATAGGCGTGAACCACTGTGCCTGGCCCCAGTAGGGTTGTTTTTGTTTTTGTTTTAAATTGTGGGGCACAATTAAGGGTTAGGTATACAAGTATTCACTGTGCAGGCATCCTTGTTGATGAGATGTGCCACCCCTCAGTAGAGTTTTCAGACAAAATTTATTAGAGAGAGAGAGAGAGAGAGAGAAGCATGTCCAATGGCATTGAGTGTCTTAAGAGAAAGAATGTGCATTTGCTTATGACAAGAAGCTTGACACACCCACACCATGATTGTGATGCTAACCATGAACTAAAGGGTGGGCTGCAGGTATCTGGTACCGAGTTTCAATGACCATCTCTCCACTTTTGATGGGCTGAGAAGGTGAGCTTTTCCTGAATGCACATTCACTTCGACAGGGAACCTGATGGACGTTTACAATGTCGATTATTTAGCCGTGAACTAAGGAGGTGGGCTGCACTGGTCAGTTCGCATTCCAGCCCACAGGGTGGTCAGGTCTGGTGTGCTGATAAGAAAAATATCTGAACACTGACCTCATTTTAAAACTACCTACAAGAAACTTATCTATGTAAACTGCCTCCCTTTCATGGGGGTCAGACCCCCAGGCTTGTCCCAGCCCCACAACCCATGCATCTAAGCAAGTTGCTGCCAGGCCACCGCATCAGGTGCTGCGCTCAGTACCCTGAGAGGGCAGCTCAGGGGCATGCAAGGGGATCTGGGTACCTATTCGATGGAGACTCTTGTAGGAACAAGTGTGACCCACAAATCAGACAAACTCAGGCTTCTGGAAAGCCCTCTTGGCTCAAAACAACAGCAAAGCCCTGTGCTGGAGGCTCTGAGTTCCACAGGAATGCCGAGACTTGAGCGTGAGATCCAGAACACGGCGGGCAGCACGCCATCGCCTCCCGGTGCGCGCCTTCCTCCTGGAGTTCTAAATGAAAGCAGTTCATTAGGGCGACAGGTTTACTGTTTTGCAGTAAGCGTTGCTTGGGGTTTCCCCCTGGGAATGCGAAATCATGGGTTTGAGCGCCAGCACACTCGTAGGAGGGTGTCTCGGTGGCGGGGGTTGCAGAAAGAGCTTCATTTGGGGATTTTTCCTCTCCGTGTCACAGCACAGAAGATGGCCCTGATGAGTGTCACTGCTGTGGTTTTACGGCACCGCTGGGATGCTGGGTCTGAAACAGTGGCCGCTGCTCAGAGCTCAGTGTCTGTTCCTGCAGCCACGTGTCTGCAGCCCTGCTGGGGCTTATGTCAGCACAGCCTGGAGGTTTCCAGATTGGGGACAGAGTGGGCCTCTGTTTGGCCAAGAGCTCAGCCCTCGAAGATCCAGCCCAGCCCAGCAGAGCCTTGGTCCTGCGGAGGGAGAAACATCAGTGTGGGTGGCCAGAAATGGACCAGCCCTGGGGGTGGGTCACTTAAGGAAGAGCAGGGTTAGGAGAGGGGCCTCAGAAGCCGTCCTGGACAGAGTGCACCACTGCCACCAGGGAGCCACCTGGCTTGTCCTAGGAAGGATTGTCTCCAGGCCAAGAGGATTCAAGGTGAGGAGAGGCAGACTGGATTGCAGCGGCTGGCCTTACCCTGTTTTTCTCCATGGAAGACAGCGCCAGGCTCCCAGGGGCACAGAGCCCTGCCTGAGGGTGCCACACTGGGGAGCAGGAAGGGACTGGCCTGCAGGTCAAGGACATCTGGAGGTAACTGCAGGCCCAGCGAGTGGCCGGCCTGCAGCTGCCTGGGAGTTGGGGGATTCAAGGAGGAGGTGGGCAAAGCAGCCCTCCCCTCAACAGGGCTGCCCACCCTCAGCATGCCTCCTGGACACCATGCCTGATCTCTGTGCAAGATTATCTCCATTCCTGCCCACGGTCCACGGGGTCAATGGCTTCACTTAATGTTTAGCCCTCTTCCTGGAGCTGCTGGGGCTGGAATGTCACACCGTAGCTGCTGTTTGTTCCGCCATTTTCAGGGCCTCTTATGAGAAGCAGGAAAGCAGGTGGAAACAGATAGAAGATCACCCACGACATCCACATGCCTGGGTGCGGGCACATCACCTCTTCACGCCTGGACACAGGCGTGTCCCTCCCAATCCCAGCTTGCATGCCACGGCAGCCAGAGAGTGCTGTTCGGTCTTGGCATGTTCTCGCGATCTGCTCAGAACACACTTGAGAGCAGGGGTCCCCGACACTCGGACTGTGGACCAAGACTGTCCATGGCCTGTTAGGAACTGGACAGCACAGCAAGAGGGGAGCAGTGGGGGAGCGAATTCTGCCTCCTGTCAGATCAGCGGTGGCATTAAATTCTCATTGGAGCATGACCCCTATTGGGAACCATGCACATGAGCGATCTAGGTTGTGCACTCCTTATGAGAATCTGATGCCTGAGGATTCCTGACCCCTCCTCCTCCGTCCGTGGAGAAATTGTCTTCCATGAAAAATACCATGCTGAGGGGTACCTGTCAGCGTGTGACATCATGGCCGAGTAATATTCCACTGTTGGTCATCATCTGTCCCTAATGCCAAAAAGGTAGAGAGCCGCTCATTTTGAGGCTTGCAGCAGACCCTTGTGGACTATGGCTCCGCTGAGTGTTTCCGGCTGGAGGGTCAGCTAGACACTCACTGTGGTGCCCAGGGCTGGCCCCCAGCAGGCCCGAGGGAAGGAACGGCGTATGGGTCTGGTCACGCTGCCTGCTGGGGGGCGGGGCATGTGTTGTCCCTTCCTGTTCTTTCCAGGAGCTACCCCGGGTCATGTCCTCAGAAGCCACAGAGATCCCAGTCACCGACATTGGCTGAGACTCCAACCTGGAGCCACTTGGAGCTCAGAGCTACGGGGCACAGATTTGCGAGGCAGCATTTGCCCCTGCGGGATTCCATCCCCCCCACCCGGAGACCCTCAGGAGGGGAGGGCTCCCCATAAGTCGTGTGCGCTGGGCCATGGCTCACCCTGTGCTGCAGGGTCCAGGGACCGGGGTCAAATCCTAGTCACAGCCTAGATCAGCACGGCAGTTCTCGGCTCTGAGCCTCACTCTAAGAAGTCACCTGGCGGGTGGTGAGGGGTGTATAGCATCTCTGCACTGCTCGACACAGCAAGTGCTAAAAAAAAAAATAATAACTGCAGGCAGGATTCGTTCAGAGGTGAAGGAATGTGGTAGGGTCACACCATGGGAAGGAGCAGAGCCAGGATTTGAGTCCCTGTGCCTCCCTAGGGACAGGCCGCTCCGTCCTCTTGTTCCAGCCTCTCAGTGATGCACACACGGCTGGACGGGGACCTGATAGGGGTCCAGCACCAACCCATGCAGCCACAGAGCAGCTGGGGATCCCGGACAGAGCCTATCCCCTCCTTTTCTCTCCAGCAGCCAACATGATCTGACCCTCCAAGCCTCTGCGAGCTGATGGGAGATAATAGCTAGCTTTTGCAGGTAGTTTTCCATCACGGAGACCAGGTCACCAGGAGGGTCCCTCCTTAGCTCAGAGCATCGTGGCTGAGGGCACCTTTCTGAACCTTCTGGACCGGACTCAGGGACCAGTCTCTCCCATCTGCAAGCCCTGGTGGCCGGCCAGCCGGTCATGCCCCCCGTTTACTGAGCCTCAAGAAGAAAGCCCACCCCGGAGTGCTACACTTCACAGTTCACAGCGCCCATATCACTACTCACAGAACTCCCTGCCCCTGGCTCTCTGTGCCCATTTACAGATGGGAAGTTAAATACCGCCAAGCCGGGGAGACACCCCTTATCAATAAGGGTGCCTGAACGAAACATATCTGTATACCTAACCCTTAACTGTACCCCACAATATCAAAATAAAAAATATTGATTAAAAAAATAAATAAATACCGCCAAGCAGGAGCAGGGGGAGTCTCTGTACCTTCCACTCCGTTTTGTTCTGCACCTAAAACTGCTTTGAGCATTTGGGTCTAGTAAACTCACATCACATCCACGGAGTCTTCTGCTTACACCACGCTTCTGAGGGGCATCTGTCTGCGTGTGACAGTAGCTTGTTTTCTTCACGGCCGAGTAGTATTCCGTTGTTGGTCATGATCTGTTTATCTGTTTACCACTTGATGAGCTTTTGGGTTGTTTCCAGCTTTTTGCTGTGATGAAGAAAGCTGTTATAAACATTCAAAACAAAAGTGAAAACCCGCCAAGGGCCACACGCGTGGCAGGCTGCAAAGCTGGTTCACCATGGAAGCAGCAGCTGCGAAGCCATGGCTCGTAGCACCCACCCTCCAAGGAGTCTGGATCTGAGCCCAGCCTCACCCTGACAGCCACATGAGGGCCACATGGCAGCCACATGACGGCCATATGACAGCCGCTTCTTGTCATGGCTCCCGCAGGGCAGGGCCGTAGGAGCTGTGGTCTCAGGAGGAACGAGGAGACAAATCACAGCCTCAATCCCGTGGACTTGGCCACCCCACGTGTTCCTGCACCCCAGGTAGAGGGATTCCAAGGACCCAATCCCCATGCCCAGGGCCAGAGCGATTGCAAATGCCTGTCTCCTGACCAGGCCAGGGACGTGGGTGTGGGTTGCCCGACCTTGCCTCTCCCCAACTGAGGTCCCTGGGTTATGGCTTGACACTCCTAGACCCACATTTCTCACCTGCAGGGGCATCAGAACCCCCTACCACTCCCAGCAGGGTCACTGACTGATGAAGCCAACCTCACCTAGGCTGGCCACGCACCCTGCGCCCTGCTGGTACGTCCCGAGGGCTTCTCAAAACCACCCAGCACGCAGCAGTTGCACCTGCAGTCCTCAGGCTGCAATGGGGGAAATCAAGGCAGGAGAAGGCGGGGACCTGTCTGTGCCACATAGTCAGAAGGTATTAGGGTCTGAACTGTCGACCAAATTCCGATGTTGAAGTCCTGACCCTCAGACCTCAGAATGGGATTGTATTTGGAGATAAGCTTTTAAAAGAGGTCATGAGCCGGCCTAGGTGGCTCAGCCTGTAATCCCGCGCCTTGGGAGGCTGAGGTGAGCGTATTGCCTAAGCCCGTGGGTTCGAGACCCGCCTGGACAACTTGGCAAGCCCTCATCTCTACAATAAATCAAAAATTAGCTGGGCGTGGTAGTGTGCGCCTGTAGCTCCAGCTACTCGAAAGGCTGAGGCGGAAGGATCGCCGGAGCCCAGCAGGTCGAGGCTGCGGCGGCCGGGAGTGGCCACTGCACTCCAGTCTGGGCGACAGAGTGAGAATCCAATTCAAAATAAAACAAAATAAAATAAAAGAGGTCATGAAGGTAAAAGGAGGTCAAAGGGGTGAGTGGGCCCTGATTCCATCCTTTCTAAGATGGGGAGGTGAGGACACAGAGGGACGACCCTGTGAGGACACAGAGAGGAGATGGCATCCATAAACCGAGAACGGAGAAGGCAATTCTGCACACACCCCAGCCTCTGGGACTGGGAAAACAAGTGTCTGCGGTTGATACCTCCAGTCGACGTGCTCTGTCCTGGTAGCACAAATGCTGTCCAGAGCACATGCTCCCACCTAAGATCCCCCTGCCAGGAGAGGGCTCCTCACTGCAAACAGCCAGGCCGTCCCCTCCCCACTCAGCCCAGAGCAGGTCGCCTGTCCACAGCGCCCCACAGTTTGCAACGTTGTGCTTGCTGGTGGAGTATGTGTCCTTACCTGCCCGCACCCCCGACACACATACTTCCTGAGAATGGTGTGTCTCTATTTTGCTAACCCAGAGCCAGGCAAGCTGTGGGCTCTCCACATATGCTTTTTAAAGGAGCCGTTCTAAGCGAGTCTTGGCTTTTGCTACAATGACCACAATAAGGATAGGAGGACTTGGATTCTCGTGGGAACCTGCCAGAGGTCGGTATTTCCCTCAGTGTGTCCCATGTGCAGCTGACATTGAGCAAATGCTTCTTGACTGACCGGGCTTGGTGGCTCAGCCTGTAATCCCAGTGTTTTGGGAGGCTGAGGTGAGTGGATTGCCTGAGCCTGCAGGTTCGAGACCCACCTGGGC
>NW_007248818.1:150439-160945 GCF_000164805.1 Carlito syrichta
TCGCGCCTGTAGTTCCAGCTACTTGGAAGGCTGAGGTGGAAGGATCACCAGAACCCAGCAGGTCAAGGCTGCAGTGGTCGGGAGCGGCCACTGCACTCAGTCTGGGTGACAGAGTGAGACTCCAACTCAAAAAAAAATTGCTTCTTGACTGAGTGAAATGGATGAACCAAAGAAAGAATGAGTGAATGAATGATACCTCCCCTCAGGAAGCTAAGTCAACAGGGCAGAAGCAGAAATGGCACCTCAGGGATCCTGGTGGGCTGATGGAAAAAAAGTCCTGCTGGAATTTGCAGCGTCTACTGGATTTCCTGCCTTCTTGAGAGAAAACTCCAGCTAATACTTGGGGTAGGGCCAGGCTCACGGTCAGCCATGTGGCCATGCGGTCCCTGGGGGTGCTGTGGGCTTAATGCTCCCGCGTGGGAGCTGAGTACTCTGCAGCGGCCTCTTGAAATTCTTGACCATCTTGTATTTGGATCTGTGTGCCGGGAGTGATGCCTGGAGGGACAGTGGAGCCTCAGCTCTCATATGGTCTCCCCTCCCGCCTCCTCCGAGAATGGCCATCCACTGCCTACTCCCTGCCCTTGGACTCCCCTCCCGGACCCCTCCCTGATCCAGGCCACCCTCCACCCCTGGAGGACACAGCATGACTAGGCGGGTCCTGTGGCGTCAGGGGAGGGCAGGGTGGAGGCTATCTCTGGCCCCAGTTGGCATTCGGTGGGTGATTCCATGGGGGCTGCAACCCCTCCCCATCCAGACGCCAAGCACGTCTGGGCCTGGAGGTCTCATCCCTGGAAGGAATGGGATGACAGAGGCAAAATGCCACTGCTCCCATTTTGCAGAGGAGCAAACTGAGGCTCAGTGAAGTCACCCGGCTGGTCAGTGGCAGAGTCGCTTCAGCCTTCGTTTCTCCCCGTGGCTTGAGGGCTCAGAGTCAGCCACCTATGGACCCACCACGGAGGTCAGATAATCCAGGTTATGGAGACACTAATGACATCCAGGTGACTTCACCTCTGAGGGCTTTCTTTCTCCTGATCACTGTCTGCTCCTGCTGGTCAGCTGCTTGGGGTCTAAGCCTCACCGGCAGCCCGGCCAGCTCCTCACAGTCTTAACTATTCCTGTTGTCCCAGCTGGCCACGTGCTTCCTGGGGGTCTGTTGGGGACAGCCCATAGGCCCTGTTCCTACCTCCAGATCAGAGCTGGGCACTGTCCCAGCACAAACGCACGTGTAAAGAAAGCAAGACGGAGCAGGGCTCGGTGGCTCAGCCTGTCATCCCGCGCCTTTGGGAGGCTGAGGTGAGTGGATTGCCTGAGCCCGCGGGTTCAAGACCCGCCTGGGCAGCGAGACCTCATCTCTACAATAAGTCAAAAAATCAGCCGGGCGTGGTAGCGCGCGGCTGTGATTCCGGCTACTCGGAAGGCTGAGGCAGAAGGATCGCCGGAGCCCAGCAGGCGAGGCTGTGGTGGCCGGGAGCGGCCACTGCACTCCAGTCTGGGCGACCGAGTGAGACTCCAACTCAAAAAAAAAAGAAAGCAAGACGGGACACGGAATGTCCTGTATGCAAACACTTAGACTGACTTTCCGCTAGTCCTAAAAGTTTCCTTGGAAGTTTCTCCCAAGCTCTGGGGTTGAAAGTTCACAGAGGCAAATTCCCTCTTAATAGAATGGAAAACTCCCAAGAGGCAGGGCCTGCCCATCGGGCCTGGGCTATTCCAGGAGGAGGTGAACTCCTTGGCTCCAGGGCTGGAGACTGGCCAGGTGGCTGGGATGGGCACCTGTGTGTTTCTTCCCTCCTGAAGCCTGTGCTGCCCTGCTGGGTCCAAGCTCCTCATCTCCTGCTATGGCCTTGTCTCCTAAAGGCAGAGGGCACGTGGCAGGGCCAGACAGCGGGAGCCTGGAGGAGAATGACACTAATGGCTTTGGCTCGATGCTCTGATGGACAAACCTCCCCAGCCTCCGTTTCCTCATCAGTAGAATGGGGCCAGGTGGTCTCAGAAGGCTTTGAGTCAACTAGGGTAGCCTGTGGTGTGGAGCTCTATGCCTTGGGTAGAGCCGAGGAGGTGGAAGCCAGGGACATGGCTGTTATGAGCTCTAACTCCCAGAGGTCTCTCCAGAGGACCCCAGACTCAGGATTTTAGCATGGTCGGCTGCATTTGAGGGAATGGAAAACCGAGGTGTAGAAACTGTGCCCCGTCCCATGACCACAGTTGCCAGACGACACCAACCTGTTTCCAATTGTGCCTTTGGTACATTCACATAAATCCTTCCAGTATTTAGTAAGTGCCTACTGTGTGAAACAGGCCTCGGTGTGGGGCCTAAGGGTGAGATGATGTGGGTGTGAAGTGGTCCACCCTGGAGGAAGCCAGTGGCTTGCCCTGTATCTCCTTCCACCCCAGCAAAGAGCCCAAGTCCTCAGGCTGTCCAAGGATGTCCAGAAGCCTCTCCCCTCCAACCAGGGACTGTCCTACAGTACAGAGGAGCCCTGGAGCCCTGCCCCACCTCTAAGCTGTAACCAGGGCTCCGGAGCCCTCTTCTCCCCAGGCAGCAATGCCCCCAAAGTCAAGGTTGAGTCACCACCCGGGGGCGGGGGCGCTTGGCAAGGGCCAGCGGGGGACAGCAGGCTTAAAACTGCACCCGAACCGCCCAGGACCGAGCCCATGAAGCTGTTCCCAAGGGGCTCCAGCATCCCCACTAGCTCATCACAAAAGCCCTGTGGGGTGGGGGGTGGCAGTGTCACTTGGGCCCATTTCCCAGAGAAGGATACAGGCTCAGGGGTCACACAACTCAGGTTTCAAGCCCGAATATGGTCCTCCAGAAGCCTGTGGACACACTGTGTGCCTGACCTTGGCAACCTAGAGAAACTCCCCCAGGGCCAGGTGCCCAAGGTGTTGCCCGAAGCCAGCCCCCATCCCATCATCACAAGGGAGACCCCAAAGAGACTGCTTCGACACTAGGCTCTGAAACAGACGCCCTTGAACACGCCCAGGCCAATCCCGTCCGTGGTCTCTCTCCCGCGACGCCTGTTGACGGTCACTCCCCTGAGACATCCATCTGCGGTCACTCCCCCCTTAGGCATGTGTTCAAACGGCATGCATTTGCATTTCTCTCTTTCTTCCTTTTTGAGAGGGGGCTCGATGTTGTTGCCAGAGCTGGAGCGCACACCCTGCCTGCTATCACTCGGCACGTGCGCGTTACCATCTGCATCCCGCGAGTCCCACCGGCTGTCAGGCCCGGCCACGCCGCCCCAACCGCTGACCCTGTCGGTCACTGAGGGCATCGGCAGAGAGAATCACTGTTGTCTGCCTCCCGCTTGCAGCCTCGTGGAGACAACAACAGCGATCAACTTTGAATAACGGCTTCATTTGGACCAATTAAAAGAGGACTGATTTTGCTGGGAATTCAATTTTGCAATGGCAGCACACTCTAGGAAATGGGTAATTGGATTATTTTTCGCCACAAACATTCGGCATTTTATATCCTGGGTGGGATGATCTTTAAAGGCTGCCTCAATGTCCTGAATCGTTTCTAGGACAACAAAACAAAACAGAGTGAGGCCTGTTCACGTTACGAGGGCCACGGGCACGGCCGTCTCTGTGCACCGCCGAGGTTGAGGGCGCAGGTACGCCAAGAGTCATGAAGCCGCTGGTGAATGTGATCCTTGGGCCCCGCCTCTCGCTACTGGTTTAACGTGTCACCTTGGCATGTCTGCGATGGAAGAGGACGAAAGATGGGCTCAGAGTCGGGCCACCCAGATTCTGTGCACAGAAGACAGAGGACGAACTGGGGAAGTCACTTCCGCACACCAAGCCTGTCTTCTCATCCGTAAAATGAGGCAAATGGCATCACTGCGGACAACCTGAGGACTTCCATGTGGCAGGTGAGCGGCGGGCACCGTCCCGTGTCTGGCTCTGAGATAGCACCTCTTTGTGTCACTCCTTCTCTGGAGTTGAGTGTTCTCGTCTGTAAAAAGGGCTTGTCGGTCCCCACCTGGCGGAATCCTGAGAAGCAGGCCAGTGTGGTGGCTGCACCCCAGCCAGGATAGCACAGCAAGGCCATGTCTCTGAGAGAGGGTGGGAGGAGGGAGGAAAAGAGGGAAGGGACAAGAGGGAGGTAGGGAGAGAACAAACAAAAGAAGGGGAGAGAGAAAAGAAAGGGGAGAGCAGGAGGAAGAAAGAAAGAACGGAAGGAAGGAAATGCATGGAGCTCCTGGCCCAAAGCCTGACCTGCCAGGGGCCCAGGGCAGAAGCCAGCTGCTGGGCGCAAAAGCACATCCATTTCTGGTCACTGTCATCCTCACGCCTCCCTCTCTGGGCCTGTCTGTGGGATGGGGAGGGGGCCGTTGAACTAGACCACCCTCTCCCGGGCACTCTGTGAGGAGGCCAGCTTCACCTCTGAAGGCTGCACGGAGAGGCTTCTGCTTCTGGGGACGCAGCACACTTAGGAGCTGATGACACGGGAAAAGCCGCCCACCATATCGGAACATAAGGCTCCAGCAGCCAGGCTGCACGTGAAGTGGAAAATCCCACGCGGCGCACGGCCCAGCCGGAAGCCGCAACCAGGAGCGGCCTCCAGCGCCCTGGCCTCTTGGGAAGTTCCATGCTGACAGCCGGGGAGGCTGTGGGGGCGTCCACTTCAGCGCCCCCCGCCAGCCCGCGAAACCTATGTCCCGGCACTGTGGGCATGACTTGGGCGGCTCTTGGGCTTGCAGTCCAGGAATGTCTTCCAAGGCTTCTGCGTGGAAGAGGACAGGGGAGAGAAGGGACAAGAGGGAGATAGGGAGAGAGGCCTGCTCTACCAGCCACCGGCAGGTGAAACAGTGTCCCGTGCCCTGCTGGGCTCCTGCATTGAGGGCGGGCACCTGTGGCCAGGGCAGGGCAGGGATGGTGGCTACACGGGAGTTTCTAGAGGTGAGACACGACCTCAGGCTTCAAGGCCGTGTGTGGGGCAGTCCAGGGAAGACAGGTGGGAAGGGCACTCCGGCACAGGGAAAAGCATGAATTAACACAGGTGTGGGGATGGGATGTGGCCAAGTCAGAGCCTGGAACGGGAGCAGCAGGTGGGGATGGAGGACTTGGCAGCGATGGTGACACGCCCGGGAGCCCCAAAGAAGGTGGGTTTTTCGAGACCTATGGGGGTAGCCAACTGGGATGGGTTCCAAGAGGTCTTGTGGCAGGTGGGCTTTGTGACTCCCCAAAGGCACATTCTGGCACCAGGGTGTGAAGGCTACAGGCAGCACAGCCGTGGGCCACAAACTCATGGTGCTGGTGCAGCTGGTGACTGAGGCTGGACCCACGGGACCAGAGTTCAGCCATTCTCCCAACCCAGTAGGCACGATGGCATGAATGCCCCTTAGGGGTTCTCTGCGGTCCCCAAGCTCTCCCCTACAGGCAGGTGCTCTAGAGTGTTGGGTTTCGGTGGGGTTGGCAGCCTCTTAGGTGGGTCTGCTGCCACCCCTGGTCTACGGATTTTTCTTCAACCTGGCATTAGGTAGTAAGCAGGGGTTGTATCCTATTTCTTTTTTCTCCAAGGTTGCCAGGTAGCTCTGGGCACATTTTGGGCTCAGACACCAGGGCAGGGCACATTGAACCTGGCTTTCTTGGCCAGTGCCCCTGCTCTACCTTTAGGGCCTGATCCCTATCGTGACAATAATGACCCTATTGTGCCTGGGGTTTTACTGGGAACAGCCGCAAATCCTGTCTGCAAGAAAGAAATGCACTTTTGGTCCCCAGAGCTTTCTTTTGGCCTGGAGTTTGCAGTTGACTCTGCTTCCCAGGCAGATCTCAGAGGGCTGGCATCATGCCCTGCTGGAGTGGGGGCCATGGGCACTTCCATGCCCAGAATGCCGACACTTGTGGGTCATGCAGGAATGGACCCAGGGAACAGGTCAGGTCCCAAGCCTCCTCCTCTCCTTCCCACGCCTGCTGTATGGGACGCTCTAACAGCCCTGCTGTTCGGTGAGAGGCTGACCTCCAGAAGTGGGGGTGTGTGTGCAGAGGTAGCCTGGCTATTCACCGCAGGCCTGGGACAAGGACAGATGGAAGACCTTCACCTGGGCCTCGGAGACTCAGATCCCTCCCCCTCCTCTGTTCCTCAACTCCGAGGACCCTCCGTTTGCGTGATCCCCTGCCCTACACCCATGTCATGACTCCCAGGTACCCCCTGGAAGGTAGAGGGGCCACCCGTGGCGCAAGGCTGGTGCGCGAACGACGCCCACGGCCTTCCGCACGGGGATCCTGGAGACTCCCCTCCCCGCCCCTGCCACGTGGGGCCACGGTGGCCGCCGGGAGGTGAGGACTTGGCTCAGCAAAGGGCCGTGCTGGCCAACCAGGCTCGAGCGGGGCCTGCAGGCCCCGCGTGTTTTGATCCGACGCGACGCTGGAATATCTGAGCCCTGCGACGGATGTGATATAAAAATACAGCCGGCTGTCAGCACGGCTGGGAAGGCATCTTCCTCACCAGCAAGTGCCATGACAACGTGCTCCCCCACCCGCAGCCCCACCCCCGGAGCCGGGGGCAGGAGCCAGGCCTGGAGCAGTTTCTGGAAAGAGTGAGCACCGCTGCTGCACCCGGGATCATCTTCTCTGGAAATCCATACTGAGCTGCCACAGAATATCTGGAGGATTCCTTCCCCCATTTCCTACAGACTCAGCCACGGAACTGAAATACAGGTGTCCGTTTAAGCACGTGCATGTCTGTGTGTATCTGGTAGGAGGTGCGGCCGTGGCGACACACCTGGTCCGCGCGCAGGTGAACCCCGAAGCCAGCGCCCAGCCGCCTCCTTCCATGGGGCCAGGCCCTCCTGCCTCTGCGGTGGCTGCTTTGTTTTATTAATACTTTGCGTGAAATCTTCTGGGAGCCCATGGCGAAGTCCTGGGTGGGAAACCGGCCGTGTGCAGGGCTGCTCTGTGACCGGGCTGGGGACACGTCCTGTGCTGCCTGCGATCCTGGCCCCGGGCAGGGTGGCCTCGGAACCTGGCTGTCTTCACAGCAGCTCTCTGGGTCTGTGGTTTGCACTCACACCTGTGGGTCCCCGGCCTCGCGGTCACCTCTGGGCCTCCGTTTCCTCTGATACCATGAAGGTGACATGAAGGGATTCGGGGCACACCAAGGCCTTGTCTCCAGAGGATTGCCACTGTGGGAACAAGCAGGATCACGGGGCTTGGGGATAGAGCACAAGCCCCACTCTGTGTGCCAGAGAAGACCCACGGGCGACGGTTCCCTGCCTGGTGTGTGGGGACAGTCGGGTGGGTGTCAGCACTCACTTCGTGGAGGAAGACACAGAGACTTGAGCCAGGTGACGGGCCTGTCCCCGCAGGCAGGCAGGGTGAGAAGCCGACTGCTCTCTTTCTCCGGCTGAAAGGAAGTCTCTCCGTGCAACGTCATGATCAAGTGCGAGCATCCAGGGCGTGATCTTCAGGACTGGGAAGGAAGAGGAGTAGGGTCTGTTGACACCCCCTGTGCGCGGGTGCCAGGCTGCAAGTGCCACTGCGTCCTCGGTGTAACCCCCGAGAGCCCTGGGCAAAGGAGGCTGTCGACACCCCATTGCCGGAAGAGGCTCGGCAGCTCAGAGGTGACCTGCTTGCTGGAGGCCACGGGGGTATAAGAAGGAACAGCGGCTCCAGGCCCCAGGGGTGATTTTCCTCTGCAGATCTCACAGCCTCGGGGACTCCAATCGCAACCCGACACTCTGACCCCCTCCCCTGGCTCCAACAGGGGTCGGCCCCGTGCCGGGAGGGTCCCCGGCCACCTCTGCAGCCCAGCACCCAGCCTCTTTTCCAGCCTCCTCACTGTCCTGTCTCCCCTCCCCAACTGGCATCCCACTTCCTAAAAAGCGCCTCCGACCTCTGGACCCCTGCTGGACCCCCATGCCTAGGGCCCTCCCCTCAGCTGCGGGAAGTTGCCTGTTCCCTATAACCTCCTGGGAGGCAGTAAGGGCTTGTGGAAATACACTCAGTAAATACTTATTTTGTGGTTGAATCTGGAGACAGGAAACCTGGGCCCTGCGTGGGTCTCATCGCCAGCTGTGTGATGTCAGGCAGGCGTATTCGCCTCTCTGAGCCATATAAAACGCGCTCGCAAAATTACTCACAGGCTCACTGGAAAGGTTGTTTCCAGTCTTCCTCAGGGTTGGACTGGGGGGTCCCGAGTGCTGGCCAGCAGGGGCATGGGGGGGCTGCCCTCCCACCTCACCAGCAGGTTTGGAGTTTGGGACCTATCCTGTAAGCTCACTAAGATGTAGATTCTGGAGCAGGAATTCTGAGGTCTTTCTAATTAACATGCGGGAGCCCCTCTGCTTCCCTGAACCTGACCCTGAGCTCCCCTGGGCACCTCTGGCTTTGAAGCAGTGATGGTCATGTGATCTCTAGGGAGGGGTCACCCCCATGGCCCCGATTCAGATGGCTGATTGGACCACAGCCAGAGCAGGGAAGGGGGCTGAACGGACCGTGGCTGTGGATTCCCTGCCCAGGCCATGGGGGGAGCCTGGGGATGTCCTGATCGGCCGGCCATTTCCAGCCCCTCACCCCACTTCGTCTCGGCCTCTCCACCCCCGTCTGAGCTCACCACATGTGTGGCTTGGGCTGGCTCTTCCTGAGTGGGGTCTCCCGAGGAGCCCTGACTTGGAATGACGGGGCCAGGCAGCCGCAGGGAGGGGGCTTCTTGTCCAAGGGGCAGCTGTCGCAACTCAGACCAGGAAGAGGCCTGCCCTGGGGGACAGGGACTCGGGGAAGCGAGGCAGGACCAGGGCTGACACATCCTCAGGACACAACCAGGGCCACCCCGGGCCCAGAAGAGATGGGTGTGATCCAGGAGGGATCTGGGCAGGGCAGGGGGCGGTGGGGGGCAAATAGGGAAGCCTGGGGGGGGAGAAGGGGAGGGGAACTGGATGGTCACCAGCAGGGAGCCCAGCAGGAGCCCCTCAGCCTACCCAGTTCAAACACATCTGTGTGAGTGTTGGAGGGCCCAGATCCCTCCCCGCCATCCATCCCAGGAGCTCAGGCTCCTGGCCTCAGGGGGCCGCTTCAGTGCTTGGGCTCCCTGCTGCCAGCCGCCATGTGGACAGAATGTGGCCACCCTGCCGTGGCTGAGCTGCAGGTGTGTGAAGGGACAAGGCTGGGCTGCATTTTGAGGAAGGCCTGGCAGGGGGCAGTGGGTAGAGGAACAGGCAGACTCCAGTCCCCTCCTCAGCCACTGTGGGCTTTCCTCTCCCCACCGCCTTTGGGTCGCAATGACCCCCTCGGTTCAGAGTCAGTAAGAAACTGGTGGTTGTTCACCCTGGCCCCGGCTAGGCCCAGCGAGCCACGGCCCTTGGTCTGGATAATGGTGTGGGGACTTGCCTTCCTTCAAGCCCACCGACTCCTACAAAGAGCCAAGCCCAGAAAGCCGCTCCCCAGAGGACCAGCCCAAAGCTACCGGGAGGCTCTGCCCTCGCCCTCTGGGAGGACCTGGATGCTGTCACAGCCCAAAGCTTCCGGGAGGCTCTGCCCTCACCCTCTGGGAGGACCTGGATGCAGGAAGGACAGCCAGCCCCCTTGGATCTAAATTTGGAGTCAACTTGGGGGTCCTAGATTCCTTTGCCGCTTAGCCACTTACAGCACAAGAATTCTGAGTATATATTTTGCATTTATAAAGCACATTTAGCCTGAAAAAAACAAAGACCCCCCTCCGTCTCATGCAAGAGGGGATGTTGGAACCAGCAGACGCGGAGCCCTTGGGGGGAGGGGTTAGGCAGGGTGAGGGTCTGGAAGGTACTCCCACCCCCAGGGCTGAAGGACCGACTGCCGCACCCAACATTAGATTACAAAGGTTTATTTAGAAAATGGTTTGGTTGTTCTGGCTGCTGTTTTTGGCAAACATTTAAATGCTTTCGGTCCTCAAAGACGGTCAGTGCCCCTTTTCTCCCCGTCCCCGGACAGCCGCCCCGACCAGGTCCTGGGGAAGTCAGCCCTTGCTGAGATGGGATACAGGATGGCGGCGGGGTCCAGGGGCAGGTTCCTCTCTCCCCCATCCGGGGGCTGCTTCTGCGCCTGCCGTCTAAAGCCCCGACCTCACAGCCACCCCTTGGCAGGGCACCGGGAGCTGGGTCCGGGCGGGAGCCCCGGAAGCAGCCCCTTGCTGCGGCGGGGAGGCCAAGGGGTCGCCCCCTCTCTCCTCCCCCCTCCCCGGAAGCCCGGCCGTCCCTCGGTCCGCGCACCCGCGGGCCTCTGCGGACGCTGCTCGGCCCGGCAGCCCCGCGCCCAGCCCCGGCCCGGGCGCTGGCCAGGACCTCGGGGGGGTCACTGCCGGAAGCCCCTCCTCCTCCGTCGGCAGAGGATGTGCTTGAAGGAGCGTCGGAAGTCCTGGTTGAAGACGGTGTAGATGACCGGGTTCAGGGAGCTGTTGCAGTAGCCGATCCAGAAGAAGAACTTGAAGAGCGGGGCGGGCACCCGGCAGGCCTCGCGGCAGATGCCGTACAGGCTGTAGCTGAAGAAGAAGGGGAACCAGCAGAGCACGAACACGCCCATCACCAC
>NW_007248818.1:163179-164735 GCF_000164805.1 Carlito syrichta
CGGTGCCGGTGGAGGCCCCGGGCAGGCTCCCAAGCTCTGCACTCGTGTTGGCAATGGCTGGAGTTCCGCTCTCACGCGCGAGGCCCCGCTTTGAAGGGGCGGGGGTGGGGTGTTCGGTGTCACCACCTCCGAGAGACACCCGAAGTCGACCTGCCCGGGTGCGGGACTTGTGGGGGGAGGGAGGGGCACCCAGGGGCCAGAGCTGTTGGGGTAATCCCATGCAGCCCGCCCCATGCCCCTGTGCATCCATTCCACGGATGTGCACTGTCACCGCGCGGCCCGTGTTGGGTGTTGGGTGCTGGTCCCGCCTCCGGGAGCCTGAGGTCGGTAGGAGACAGACCTCGAGGGAGGAGGCGCGCGGAGGGGAACTTGGAGTTCTCAGGTCTGATCTTTTTGTGCCAGAACTGAAGGGATGAGCCTTCCTCCTGGAGCTCCAGAAACACGTCTCATCTGGCTGAGGGTGCTCCCTGCACGGACAGGCAGGAAATACTCCTGGGCTGGAGGGGGCGGGAGAGAGGATGGCTTCTGGGTGCCCCTCATGGCGAGGGTCTGGAGTGACGCCTAGACGTGCCGCGGTCTGGGCGCGGGATGCCAACCCTCTCCTCGTACCTGGAGTGCCCCCCTGGGACTGGACAGCCTTATGGGGGAGTGCTGCCGTCTCAGCAGAGACACTGTGGCAGGCCGGCTGGGGGGAAGGGGCCAGGTGGAAGTCCAGCATTCCAGGCCACGGGCCTGCTGGAGCAAGGGCGCACTTTGGCGACGAAGCTGCCCACAAGCCCGTGCCAGGCCCAAGGCGCGCATGGACTTTGGGAAAGCAAGAGGCCGTGGCTGTCATGGAGAGGTGTGTGACGGGGGCAGGGGGAGGGTCACCGTCCTTTAAAGGTCCTCCTGGTCTTGGAGACCTAAAAGGAGGCTGATCCAGGGCACCTGCGTTTTTCAGGGGCAACCTCACACACCTGCAGCTCCAGGCGCTGAGCGGCCCCTCCCGTCTTCCCTGGTCACACCGGGAGGTGTTGCCAGCCGTGCCACATCAGCATGCTGGCAACACCTGGCCCATGGCGACATCCGGCCTTCCACTGGCGCAGAGAGTGAGGGGAGTCTCGTCTCTTTGAAGTGCTCATTGCTGTCTGGGGCAGACCGGGCCGCCCACTGAGATGAGTGCACTGACTGCCTTCTGTGCCCTGGGACTCCTTTCCCAGCGTGGGAGTGGGGTTGCCAAGGAGGGCTTCCTGGAGGAGGTAGCCAAGCTTCCTTTACAGAATGAGGAGATATGAGGAAGGGAGAAGTCCCTGTAGGCTATGCTCCCTAGGGTGTGTGCTTTGTCGGGGCGGGCAGGGGGAGGGGGGCAGAGGAGAATCCAGAAGGGGCAGGACTGTGGTAGATCTCCCCCTCCCCCGGCAGCCAGCCAGTACTGTGGGGTTCTCATCTTGGGAGAAGCATTTTGGGGTGCATCACTGTGGACAGCCCCGTGTTCCCAGGCGAGGGCGACCCACGCCCAGGATCTTGGAGGAAAAAGAACAGGGCCTGGGGCTCTGAGCCAGACCGGCCGACCCGCT
>NW_007248818.1:165203-258799 GCF_000164805.1 Carlito syrichta
GGGGGGGGCTGTCTGTGTGCACGCGGGGGGGGCATGATGGCAGCGTGCTCTGGGGCATGCAGGATGCCAGAGAGGAAGCCCCGGGTCTAGCCTGGGAGATCGGGAGGCTTCCTGGAAGAGGAGCCTCGTGCCGGGAGGAGTGTGGGTGTGTTCAAAGGGAAAACCCACGCGGAAGAGGAACATCCCAGGCTGGGCGTTGCCCTTCTCGGCGCGGAAGGTGGGCCAGGGAGGGCAGGGCTGGCCCAGCCGGGTTGTCTGTGCCGGAGAGAGCTGGGCCAGGCATGGGGCAGCTGCCCAGAGCAGTGACGTGGGTGCAGGGCCCCCCAGGAGCGCCTGGGCTGCAGGGCTCTGAGTGTCCCAGGCAGCCTCGCCTGGGGAGGGGGCTGGAGCACAGGCAGGTGCACATGCCCATAGTACGCAGTGTCCACCTGTGTGTGGATTCACACGTCTGTGTTCGCCGCATGTACACACGTATTCATATGCGCAAACAAACACATCCAAGTGTACATGTGTGCTTGCAAGCATGAACAACCATACACACGTACCCACACGCCTGCATGCATGCACACATCTGCACACACACACCATGTATGCATACACTGCACACACGCATGCATAATATACAGAGCATGTGCACATGTCTCCATGCAGACAGAATGGACATGCACACACATATGTTCACACACACGTTCTCACATGCATGCCCACATGCACAGATTCTTGCACCATGCACATACCTGTGCCCACATGAGTACACGCACTCTAACACATCCGTGCACATGGTATGCGCACACATATCCACACATGGGCATACATGCCACACTGGTACATCAGCTATGTACACATGCTGCGCACACACCTGTGCATGAACTCACACACGCACACCCTTGCATGTGTGTGTGTGTCCATGCACACACGTTGAACGCATGTGTGTAAGCCTGAGCACACAAGTGGGCATGTACGCACATGTGTACACACCTTGTTGCACATAGCTATCTCCACACACGCTGGCTCATGCACATGCACACATGGGTTTGCATGTGTGGCCGTGCACACATGCGTGTGGTACGTGTGCACGGGTGCCGTGGGCTTGTGCACTCTCGGAGGCTGCAGAGAGGATTCATGTCCGGGGCTCTGCTTCAGGCATCTTTCCAGCCCTTCCCCAGGCTGTGGGGCCAGAGTCATTACTCATGTGGCCCCCGGGCCTTGGCACCTGCTGCTCCTGTGGCCTGGCCACCCTTGGCCCTCTCTTCCCTGGGGCACGAGGCTCCTCCTCCAGGAAGCCTCCCGATCTCCCAGGCTAGACCTGGGGCCTCCTCTCTGGCATCCTGTGTGCCCCAGGGGCCGTGGCCATCATCAGTGACCACGTACCCACACACCTGCATGCATGCACACACACGTATCTGGGTTGTGAGCTCTTGAGAGGGGTTGTGTCTCTGTCTCTACCGCCTGTTCCGGGACCAGCTCCCAGCACCCAGAAGTGGCCCAGCGAAGGCGTGTGGGGCAAGACAGCTGGGCTGAAGGACATGACGGCAGCATGCATGCTCTGCAGGGAGCCCTGAGACAGGCTCGTCTCCAGCCTCAGCCATGCCGGGCTCCTGTCGAGTGCTGGATGCAGGTGGACGCAGGAAAGCCCAGCGGTGCCTTGACTTGACCCCTGACCAGCAGGCCCCTCCTGCCTTGACGTTGGAGATTGGGGTCGTCAGATGTGGTTTTAAGTGCCTGCTCCTTCCTTACGGTCTGGTGGGGGGCAAGCCTCTGGGCTTCCCAGGCCTCAGTTTCCCCTACCTGTAAAATGGGGGCTTTGGGTGTGAGGGCACCAGGCTCATAGCAGCTCTGGGTGTCTCCCTCTCGCCCACTTGGCTGTGAGCGTGGGCGTGTGGGAGGGGGAGGGCTGCTGGGGCAACACCCCTCTCCACTTCGCCCTGGCTGGGGCGGGCCGGAGGGCAGCCAGCCCGGTTTTCCCACCTCAAGACCACGAGGACACATCGCCCTCAAGCCGAGCTGAGGATTTTCCCGTTTGCTTGAAATTTTCATTGTTAAAGACGGGGCAGGGAAATCGAGGCTGGTTTCTCTCCCTGCCCCTCCCGGAAGAATTCCAGAAATGGATTCGCCTTGTCAGAACATGGCGGGCATCCGCCTTGTCAGAACATGGGGGGGCCCGGCCCGCGAGCTCCAGCCGCAGGCCGAGGCCGCTGCGTATTGACCGCATCGATGGGTCTGGCACCGCAGAGTTCTTCCAGAGCTGGCGGAAGTCTCTCTGGAGTCAGAGCTGCTCCGGGACTGACTCAGATTGGCAATGAACGTAATCGACTAAAGCCGTGGGTCAGCATGCCTTCGTGAGCGCCAGCTGTGTACTCAGCCTTGCTGGGGCTCAAGTTCAGCCCTCATCCCACCCACCACCACGCAGCCTTCCAGCCAGCTCCCTGCCACCAGCCCCCTCGGCCAGTCTGCTGTCCCTGCTGTAGCCAGCTCCAGATGCAACCTGGTCCCTCCTGCCAGGGGCTTCTGCCCCCAGGCGCCTGAGCCTGGTATTCAAGGCCGGGCAAGGCCAGGCCTCAACCCGAAACCGTTTGTTCAGTTATCCAATCCACAGACACCATGAAGCATCTTCCATGTGCAGCCCTGGAGGTACAGCGCTGCCCTGAAGACCTGACCCGCTTTCCACTCCCCTTAGCCTGGGGAGAACTCTGCGGTGGACCTGATGCCGGGGCTCAGGAGTTTGTGACACTGGGAAGCCACCTCTCCTTCCCAAGCCTCAGTGGCCGTTTGCAGACTCCCCAAAATGACGTCTGCAGAGCTCTCAGCCTGGGACTGTGCCTTGCAGGGTGGCTGTGGGAGAAAGGCCATGTGATCCAGTCCCAGCCAAGTCCTCTCTCTGAGGACAAGCGAGAAATATGCAGACGGTCCTCTGCCCTCCTTCCCGTGTGATCGTGCACATGTGAGGATGCGATAACAAGAGCTGCAGCAGCCGCTCTGTGGCCGGGAGGCACAGAGGATGAGGATGAAAGCCTTGGAAGGAAAGAGGCTGTGTCCCTGATGACTCGAGCTTCGGTGAACCCACCGGGAGCCACCCTTTGGCCAGACTTCCTCCTGCCGAGGGACGTGCTCAGTGACCTTACTGTTTTAGCCCTTTGGGGAGGAAGGTTCTATAACTTGCAGCTTCAAGGTTCCAGCCCCAACCTGCCTCCTGGGGAGAGACCCAGGGGCCCAGTCTGGGGTGGAAAAAAGAATGCCCCACGGGTGTTCACATCTTCATTCTCAGAACCTGGGAAGGCGTGACCTTGAATGCCAGAAGGGACTTTGCAGGTGTGGTTAGTGTAGGAACTTGGCAATGGGGAAGCTCATCTGGAGGACCTGGATATCCCTGGAGTCACCATAGGTCCTTATAAGCGAGAAAGGGAGGCGAGAGGGTCATGGAGCAGACGGCGTGATGTTGGAAGCAGGGGTCAAAGCGGTGTGCAGAGGGGGCTCTGACTTCTGGCCGCCAGAGCTGTACGGTGACAACTGAGCGGTGACAAGAGGCTCACTTGTGATCACTCATTACAGCGGCCATAAGAGATGAATGCAGTGTCTGTGGCTGTCGGAGAGATGAGTGAATGAATGAATGAACGAATGAATGCAGGGCATGGGATGGAACTCCCGAAACTGTCAGGTTGTCGTTGCTAGAGACTGTTGTTCCTGTCTTGCCTCGGCTGTTGAGTCATACTGGGTTAAGTCCCCTGCCTTCTCTGAGCCTCAGTTTATCCCCCGTGAATTGAGGGGCCAGACTCTGCGGTCTTTCTGGGCCTTTCAAGCCTCCCGTGTCCAGAAGGGCACTGTGGGAACGCGAGGTGGACCCAGGGAGAACCAGCCCTGCCGGGTCCAGGCTGGATGGGCCTGGGGCGTAGGCATGTGGGCTCGCCCGGGTCTGGGCTGGGCGACCCGGCCAGGAGTCTCAGGCCGCTTCCGGGGGAGGATGTGTGTCTCCCACAGGCTGGCAGGCGCCACCAGGAGAGGGGGACCTCCGAAAAGAGCCTTGGGAGGTGACGGGAAGCCCACCCGCCCCACCTCTAATCCACCGGGATTCCTGAGGCAAATGGATTTACCCTCTCTGGGCCGTCAAACATGCGGCTTGCAGGGTTAACTGGATCGCGGCGTGTCGGGTGCCTGGGAGGACCCGTCTGCACTGGGCAGCCCTGGTGCTGGCTCGGAGGGGGCTGCTGTTTCACCGCTCTTTGTGTACCTCTGCGTTTCACCGGTTCCGAGATCTTGAGTCGCTTTGGCAAGTAAAACAGCTCTAGTGATGACAAGTAAGACCTCAGACTCCCCAGCACCCAGTGAGCGCTCAGTAAATCACAGTTATCTCCATCCTCTTGTCACCTTCACTGTTATCTCGCACTTGTTCCCCCTTGGGCTCTCCCTCAGGTTGTTCCCTAGCCCCGGCTTGCACACCCCAGTAACAGGGAGCTCACTACCTGCTGGACGGCCGCTTCCTCTCAAGACAGTGTGAATCATCATCAACGCTGAGCACACGTCTCCAGTGCCCCTCTGCACCAGGGGGCTCAGGGTCTGCCTTGTGCGGAGTGGGGAGGGCCCCGGGAGCCCGAGGGTGCCTGTGCTGGCTTTGGGCAGTGAGAGGAACTTTCTGGGCTGTGGGGGCCCCTGCCCTGGCCCCGGTTTCCCCCACTGCTCCGGGCGCTGCCCCTCCCCCGCAGCCAGGCTGCAGGGTCTGGCCCGTGGTCTCCCCTCACCCCACTCAACCTGCCCCTTGTGCTTGGGGCCAGGCCCCAGGCTCCTCACCTGGCCTCTCTCCCCTGGACACCCGGGCAGTGGGCAGACTGTGAAAGGCTTTGCTTTAAGCCGGGCTCGGTGGCTCAGCCTGTCATCCCGCGCCTTTGGGAGGCTGAGGTGAGTGGATGGCCTGAGCCCGCGTGTTCGAGACTCGCCTGGGCAACCTGGCGAGACCTCATCTCTACAATAAATCAAAAAATCAGCCGGGCGTGGTAGCACATGCCTGCAATTTCGGCTTCGCGGAAGGCTGAGGCGGAAGGATCGCCGGAGCCCAGCAGGTCGAGGCTGTGGTGGCCGGGAGCGGTCCTGCACTCCAGTCTGGGCGACGGAGTGAGACTCCAACTCAAAAAAAAAAAAAAAGGCTTTGGTTTTCTCTTCCTTTCACCGCTGGGTCAATTGTTCCTTCTTCCCCGCCCCGCAGGGCAAGCGCTGAGGCTCTAGGAGCAGGCATGGCTGCGTGGGTCCCCGAGGAGGGACTGGTGGGTCGGGGTTCGGGCTCGGGCCCCACCCCACCCCACCCGGCTGCCCACAGAGGCCCCCTTCATGGTGACCACCCACCCCAAAATGACCACACGGGGGTCTTGGCTCGGAGCTGGGTCTTCTCTCCCCAGGGTGGTCTCCCCGGAGGCCCTCTTGGTCACATGTGTCCCTTTGCAGGGCTGCTCTCTCCTGCAGCCTGTTTGGCACGGGTGTTCCGTGCTGATCAGCCTTCAGCCCAGCACCCAGAGGGTGAATGAATGAATGAATGAATGACCCCCACCACACACACCCACACAAGGTCATGAAGACCAGTGAGACCCAGAGAGTGGCCCAGCCCGCTGTCCCCTGAGTCACGCACTGTTTTGCTGCCTCTGTCTGCTGAGCTCTCAATGTGTGCAAGGTGCCGTTCAGGCCGTGGGGTGACACAGATCCTGTCCCCAGCTGTGTCCAGAGGTCACAGAAGCTTAGGACACGACCTGCTCTGTGCCCGGTGGGAAGCGCGGGTTGGACCCTGCGGACGATGGTGCCGCCTGTGAGCCGTGGCATATCCCCCGAGGGCCACCCAAGGGCCCGACACCTTGTATATCGGCAGCCTGTGTGTAGGACCAGGAAGTGTGTCTGGTAGGAATGACTAAAGACAAGCAATTTCATGCCCGCAATTGGTGGCTCTGACCAAGGCAGACGTTTTAGAGCCGGTGGGAGTTACAGGGTTTTTGGTTTTGTTTGGTGTTGGGGTTTTTTTTTTTGGAAAGTGCAAACAAGCCCTTAACGTGTTTGGGAATATAAGAAGGCTTCCATGTCCTGACCCTGGAGGCTTCCTCTGGCTTCCTGCATGGATTCTGACTCCCAAATATTTCTGGAAGGCGAAGCGGGTGGCAGCTGGGTGGCCCTCCCGCTGCCCACAGCCTTGGAATGTTTGTGTTGGAACCTGGGCACCTTGGACCCAAGCTCAGCAAGATCTGCTGTGCTTTTTTCTCGAATTGTGCCTTCCCTGAAAGGCTTGATCCAAAGCAGAAATTTATCCTGGGAGAGAACAAGACCGGACTGGCATTCAGAAACATGGTCAAGGTGCAGGTGCTACTGCTGTAACTAGAAGACCCCAAGACGCTGACTTGGGCGAGAGAGAAGTTCCTTCCTCTCCCTCACAGAGAAGTCTGAACGGGGCTGGCCAGTGTCCTGGCTGGGTGAGGATCCTGGCCCCTCCCGCCTCTTTCCGAGGCGTCCCCAGTGGCCAGCCCCAACTGGAGGTGTCAGGTGGCAGCGCCAGCTGGAGCTGTGGCATCCAGTCCTTGGCCCCACAGTGGGATGGGAGGGCTGCTTCCCTCATCTCGGGGTGGCTTCCCTGGATGGTGCCGTGTCCTTTAAGCTGTCTTCCCATTGGCCGGGACTTGGTGACAGGGTCACACCTCCTGTGAGGGAAGCTGGGGAAATGCAGACTTCGCATGGCAGCCATATTGCAAGGTCAGTGTTCTGTGCTCGTAAGCAGGGCTTGTCTGCTTGGCACTGTCGGCACTTTGGGCTGTATACTTCTCTGTGGTGGGGTCTGTCCTGTGCACGTGGGACGTTTGGCTACATCACTGCCACCCACTAGATGCCAGAAGCGCCCCCAGTTGTGACCGCCAGAATGTCCTTAGATAGGGCCAGACATTTCCTGGTGGCAAAATCACTCCCATTTGAGAACCCATGAGCTGGGGCAAGGACCTAACACCAGTGTCCCCAGCCGCAAGGCACGAGAGAGGTGGGGCGGGCTGGAGAGGGCTGTTGCCAAGTCCACCCACACTAGAGAGAGAGAGACAGACATCTGGATTTTTATGTGAATTATCCTAAGTGTTTACTGATGGCGCCTAGTTAAGAAGAGAGAGAGAAAGCTGTGTGTTGTGGGTGGAATTGTGTCCTTCCAAGAACGACATGTCCACGCCCCCACCCCCCAGAACCTGTGGCTGTGGTCGTCCTTGGAAGTAGGGTCTTTGCAGACATGATCGCGTTAGATGAGGTCAGTCTAGAGGAAGGTGGGCCCTGAGCCCACAAGACTGTGTCCTTATTAGAAGAGGAAAGATGATGGAGACATGGGTAGATCATGTGGAGACAGAGGAGAGGCTGGAGAGATTCGCCCCAGCCGAGGCGCCCTGGGACCAAGCAGGGCCCCGCCTCCGGAACCTTGAGAGCCTTGCCCTGACAGCACCGAGCCTTCCGGCTCTCCTCCAGAATTGTGAGAAGACATTCCTGGTGCTGTAGGCCACAAGTCAGATTTGCTGGGAACAGGTCAGCCTCCGTGAATGGGCCTGGCTGTCCATGGCTGTGTCTGCTCCCTGGGTGCCTCCGATAAATGCATATGAAGCACCCACTACGTGTTGGCGACTGTCTGAGGCTTGGGCTTCTTCCGGGAGCATGATGGTGGTGGGGTCAGCTAGGGTCAGGGTTAGGGTCGGGGTTCCAGTCGGAGTCAGGACTGTGGTTAGGGTAGAGTCAGGGTTCAAGTTGGGGTCGTGGCTTGGGTTGTGGTTGGGGTAGTGATTTAAGGTCAGGGTTAGTTTGGAGTCAGGTAGGGCCAGGATTTGAACCTAGACCACCGGGGCTGTCGCCCACCAGCTGCACCTCCTGCGTCTCTTTCTACATCTCCCACTGTCCAGCTCAGAACCCCCAGGCCTTCCCTTGACCTTTGGGGCATGGTCACGCCCCAGGACTCAGTTTATCACCCTGACAAGTGAGTGGGTTGGCTCTGATTTCTTCAAAGGCCTTCCCAGCTCTAGAAATTCTAATGAGGGGGGATCTTCTTCAAGGGAGCATGAATTATGCGCTATTGTTATTCGGGAACACAGAAGCACAAAGGTACCTTGAAAATGGAGCCGGAACAAAAGATTAAGTAGATGGCATCTGGTTGGTATTATACTTAGAGCAACTATTTAAAAACCAAAGTACTTTTCACTGCAGTCGGCAGCGTTCGCTGGAATTGCCCTGGGAAACCGTGTTTGACTTTAACAAAAGGTTTGTATCGACAGGACATGTAATCGTTCAATTTCTAGGAAAGAGAGCAGTAATTAGATGCTTCGCTCCAGATATTGTTTCAATTACAGCAGGGAAAAAAAAATGAATCCCGCGAGGAAGAAAATACCTCCTTTTCATGACCGAGGAGGCGCACTTCCCGGTTCCGGATCCCAGCTTGCCCGCCAGGGGCTCGCTGCCCTGCCCTTGGCCGGGAGGAGACTGAGGTGGCCAAGGCGGAGAGTGAAATCCAGGTGCTTTTTGGAAATCGGAAGATGGGTGCTTGCAAGGCCACAGGTGTCCAGGAGGGGGCGACATTTTGACGCCCCCTCCTCCTAGTCCCAAGTGCCCCAGGCCCTAAGGCACAAAGCAACTAACCGCTTGTCTGAGACTCAGTGTCTTCCCCCCCCACTGCCTCCACGGAGGCCTGGCCAAGGATTTGGCCTCTGGGGAGCCGCCCTGATCCCAGAACAGACGGTGGCCTGGCCCCCCCTGGTACACCCTCCGCTGCCCGGCCTCTCGTTGCCTGCAGGGTGATTTGGAGCCTGGAACTCTCCTCACTCCTCCTGCCCTGCACACACTACACCCGGAGGCTCACACCCCTCGTGCCTTCCTGTGTGGGTGCCTCTGTGTGGAGCACAGGTTCTCCTCTGCCCACGCTTCTTCACCCCCAAGAGTAGCTCGGCCACCTCCTCCAGGAAGCCTCCCTTCACCCCTGGTAGGGTTGGATGCCCCTCAGCTCTGAGGACGCCACGGCTCCAGCCCAGGGCGAGGGAACCGTATCTCAGTCTCCTGGTGCTGCTCTGTGCTCGGGGGGCAGCCACTCAGGACAGGGACCAGATGCTTTACCCACCACGTTCCAGGCCCATTTCGGGGTAGGGTCTTCAGGGAGGCGACAGTGAGTGAGAAACGGCAGGAAGCCCGCCCTGAGTGCCGTCCGCCGCTCCTTTCCTGTGCCTGCTGGTGGGTGGGTGTGGGACTGTGGGTGGCCAGGCCGTCCCCCTCCCCCCTTGGCTGGTGATCTGCCCTTCCAGCCTCCGTCTGAGGACGTGAGGGAAGGCTGCTGTGGGAATGTGGATAAGGCATGTGTTCCCCGGGTCAAGGTTTGCCAAGCCTTGTGTTGCCGCCTATTCCAGCGGACAGAGGTGGAGGGATGCTGGGTGCCTGCACCGCCCGGGCTGGGTCGTGGGGGGCCTGGCCCGGTGGAGGGGAGAGGAACGGACCTGTCTGGCTTGTCCTGCTCCTCATCTCCTCGTGGGCTGCTTCTTCTCGCACCTCTCCCTGTGCCCGGGGCCCTGCTGGACCTCCATTCTCATAAGACCGCCTTGTGGGTCTTCCCAAGGGTGCCGGCAGCCTTTGCTGGGGGCTGTCACCTTTTCCCCCAGAACAGTCGTTCTTGGAAAACGGCCCAGCTCTGCCTGCGTGGTCACTTTCCATCCGCCCCCCAGGTCCCCTGTGTGCTGGAGTCGATGGCCCTGGTGGAGGCTGGAGGTGGGTTGACGTCCCCGGCGCCCTCCCTGCCAAGCCGGGCTTATGCAGGGCTTCACCCCTCTCGAAGGCCACAGCTCTGTGCGGCAACCAGACTCCAGCACTGCCTGGGTCCTTCCAGGCCCAGCTGTGGTCCCGGCCCCCACTGTGACCGTCCTCCCTGTGGGATGCACTCTCCCTGGCCCTCCGCGATCCCCACCTCCTGAGGGCCCTCGCAGGGACTGTGGGCCACCATGCGCACGGCCCCACGCCTGCTCACATTCCCCAACCGTGGGAACCGGGCCGGGGGCTGCTGTCCAAATTCTCAGAAGGCCTGCGTGCAGGGTTCATATAAGGACAGCCTCTATAAAGGAGGGGAGCCCCCAGCAGCCCCCGGCCACCTCCCCCGCTCAGTCCCAAGGCGGCCGCAGCGGCTCTGAGTCGTTTAATTATAAATTTAATTATAAATCCTGCCACGGACATGCTTGGGTGGAAAACGCCAAATGACCGCCCTACGTGCCGGTGCTGGGGCAGCTTGACCCCACGCTGCTTTAAATAAGAGCAGTCGATGTTCTGGACGAGCACGGGAGGGCCCGCCCTCCAGGCCAGCCAGGAGTCGGGCCTGCAGGTGCTATCTCCCCCATCTGTGCGCGACTCAGTGGAGCACTTTGGTTTACAACCCGGCCTTGGGTGACTGCCCGGCCAGTTGGCTGCCCGCGGGTCTGCCCCACGGTTGGGCTGAGCTCCCTGGCCGAGCACCCACCCACCTCGAGGCGCCTGAGAAAGCCATAAGGCCAGGGGCTGCCCACGCCGGCAGGATCCTCCTGCCCCCGCCTGTGTCTGGAGCAGCCACGGAGGCAGTGTCTACGGGGGCAGAGTCGACTCGGGTGGTGGCCGGGTGGGTGGCGGACGGCCTCTCCCTTCCCTGCTCCCCCCTCCTCTGGAGTGCGACATTGCCCGGCACTCTCCCGGCAGGCCTCTGGCTGGGTTCAGCCAACAAGACGTCCTCAACGTGGAGAGCGTGTTGTGGCCGCTTGGTGACCAGGGCGGGCAGACACGCGGGCTTACCCAGCTGGCCAAGGCGGCTGAGACCTGCTCTTGGTGGTGACCAGGCGGTGACCAGGACTTGTCATTCCTGCAGCCCCTGACACTAGCCATCGATGCTTACTTCCAGGAACGTTCCCTGAATGTCAAAGCCACAGGCACGTTCTGGGGTCCGCTGGGAGCTGGGCAGTCAGAACAAAGGTGGGGCAAGGATGGGTCCAGGAGAAAGGTCAGAATGGGACTAGATGGTGTGTGGCTGTGGCCCTCCTGAGTAGTGCCAGTGGGTGGGGCTGACCGGTGTCGCACAAATGACATGGCTCTGGAGAGCCCCAGGGTGGTGGCCACAGAGGGCCGGAGTTCTGGGCCCGCATTCCTGGCAGGTGACATGTTTGGTGCGTGGAGAAAGCAGGGGAGCAGGTACATGCAGGACCACGCAGAGCACGGGTCTCGGTGATGCAGTGAGCCTCGGCCAGGGTCACACACAGACGTTGCAGGACTGATTTCTTGCTGTTTAATTTCAGCTCGCGGCCACAGGCCGCTTGGACTCCAGTGTATCCAGAGAAGTCAGCAGGCCCGACCCAGTGGGGTAAGGGTGCCTCCCATCGGGCTGGTTTCTATTTGGGCTTTGGAAAACCAGTGCCCTTGTCTTTTGAAGCCATTAGGAGTGTTAGGAGTGGTATCCATGGAGACCATGGTGCTTGGGTGCTCCGTGTGGGCGAATATTGATTCAATTAGCAGGGCCCGGGGCTGGGCCGACCTTGGCCCCCATAGTGACCATAGCAGGCCTCTGGGAAAGTGAGTCACTTTCTGGAAGGCCCAGCATAGCCAGGACCTGGCCACTCAGATCAACCCTCGTGGCTACCCTTAGCTGGTCGCCGTTGTCCTGTGGCTGGGAAGAGATGAAGACTCGAGGGCACATGGCATCTCCTGATAAAACCCAGGGCGGGACACGAATCCCGGAGGGTCTGGCTGCCTGCCAAGCAAGGGCAGCCCCCCTTCCACCCCCTGGGTCCCCAGGGGTTAAGTCCTCTGCTGTGCCGCTGATGGCTCTGCATCCTGGTCTCCCCACTTGAAGGCTGTGGGACCTCAGGTAGGGTCACTCGACCTCTATGCCCTTGTGGCTGTCTGGGATGGGTCTAATCCCACAGGGTGTGGGGGGAGCCGGGGAGCCGGCGTGTCCTGTGGGCGGCCCAGAGCCTGGCACCCGGCAGGAGCTCAATCGGTGCTAGCCGGAGCTGAAAAGAACAGGTGAGTCAGGAAGCCACGGCCACCCCAAGAGCCCGAAAGCTTCCCCGGAAGCTCTTCCCAGGGGCACAAGGTGGCGGGATTGGGGGCGGGGAGTGCAGGCTGTGTCGTTACCCTGGTTTGAGGGCGGGCTGAGCAGCTGATGTTTCTGGAAGCCCTGTGGACTTACGTGGCCCATGTGTGTGCGTGTGTGCGTGCGTGTGTGTGTGTGTGTGTGTGTGTGTGTAACTGCGTTTGCTGCCCCAGAAAGGCCAGGTCCACCCTTCCTAATGAGACATGCTGGCTTTGTAACTCTCAATTTCCCCCTTTGGGTCACTGTTGTCGGAGTTGACGCTCGCGCGGTCCCACGTCTGTCGTCTGTCACCCATCTCCCAGACAGTCACAAGACCGCGCAGGCCCTCCCAGCCTCGGCCCCAACCCTGTCCGTCTCACTCCCCAGCTGCCTAGACCTGTGCACGCCCAGGACCCCTCTGCCTCTGACACCACACCCCGGCCCCCACACATCCAGAGACCGATGTCCAGGCCCTCTGCTGTGTGCCAAGGAACCAGGAGAGGCAGAGGACGCACCGGAAGGAAGGCCAGGCAGGGCCAGCCCACCTGGATGTGCAGCTGGTAGCCTTGGGCAAGTTCCTTAACACTGCAGCCTCCCCCGAGCAGTTGGGGTCACAGCACCTCCCTTGTGGAGTTGTCACAAGGACCCGTCCGTGTGCAGAGCTGGGGCTGGTGGCCCGTGAGACCCTGCTGCGCCCCACCCCCGCTCCATCCTTATGTGGCCCGTGGGGACCAGGGGCTGCTGCCTGCCGCACCCCCGTGTCCTGAGCCCTCGGGAAAGGTCCCCGCACGCTCCAGGCTTGCAGATGGCTCGTGTGATGAGTGTTCTAGACCAGAAAACAGCAAACCGTGGGCCTCATCAGGCCTGCCGCTTGTTATTGTCAATAAAGTTTTATTGGAAGACAGCTGTGTACATTCGTGTGCACCCAATGTTGTCCCTGAGAGGGGTGTGTGGAAAACCCAGGGGAGAGGGCACAGCAGGGGCAGGCCCTGGCCTGGCTTCACATCCACACCATAGCTGAGCAGTCTGTGCTTGGTTTCCCTGTCTGTTCAGAAAGAGGGTTGGACCAAACTGTCTCTAAGGCGCCTTCAGGTTTTAAATTAATGGTGGTGACTCAAGAGGGATTTCATTACATTTCAGCAGTTCTCAGATTTTCTTTCAGTGCAAAAATGAAAATCCCATCTCCTACCTATGAGGATGGTTTCTATCAAAGAAGCAGCAAACGGCAAGTGTTGGCGCGGCAGCTGAGAAGCTGGAGCCCTGTGCGCCGTGGGTGGGAACGTCAAGCCGTGCAGCCGCTGTGGAAGCAGGATGGAGGTGCTCGCAAAACCCCGAGTAGAATTACCATATGACACAGCAATTCGACTTCTGGGATGCACCCCAAAAAATGGAATTGATTGAATATCTTGGGGAGTTATTTTTGCACCCATGTTCAGAGCAGCATTATTTGCAGTAGCGCAAAGGCGGAAACGGTCTGTGTCCATGGGCAGGTGGATGGGTAAACACATGTGGCCCGCCCATACGGTGGAATCTCATTAGCCCTACAAGAGAAGGACGTTCTGATACCCGCTCCAACGTGGCTGGACCTTGGGGACACGATCCTGAGTGAAATGAGCCAGGCACAGAAGGACGGTGTGGTGTGCGTCCACTCACGTGACGTCCCCAGAGTTGCCAAAGTCACAGAGTCAGAAAATAGAAAGGGGGTGCCGGGGGCCCGGCCTTGTTTAATGGGGACAGTTTCTGTCTTAAGTCCTGAGCCGGTTCCCATGGTACCTCTGAGATCGTGTGTATTTCACTGCAATTTTTTTTTTAACTTTTACAAAAGGAAAAACTTTCTGTTTTTCAGATGAGAACCCGGCACTGGATGGAACGCATACCCTCTGAGAGACATTCTGGGGCCTGGCTAATGGCACAGCCACCTGCCCTGCCTGGCCAGGGACGCCACGGGCTCGGGTACCCATAGGGTCTTGTGGGGTAGGCAGATGGCATGCAACGGGGTCACAGCGTGTAGACTCCACTTTTTTTTTTTTTGAGTTGGAGTCTCACTCTGTCGCCCAGACTGGAGTGCAGTGGCCGCTCCCGGCCACTGCAGCCTCGACCTGATGGGCTCCAGCGATCCTTCCGCCTCAGCCTTCCGAGTAGCTGGAACTCAGGCGCACGCTACCACACCCAGCTAATTTTTTGATTTATTGTTAGAGATGAGGTCTCGCCAAGTTGCCCAGGCGGGTCTCCAACCTGCAGGCTCAGGCAATCCACTCACCTCAGCCTCCCAAAGCGCGGGATTGCAGGCTGAGCCACCAAGCCTGGCTTGTAGCAGATTATTATTGTGTTGGCTGGGCGTCCTGTCACCTCCCTCCCCAAAGGGTCTCTGGGTGAGGGTGTAAGTGGTGTCCTCAAGGGAGTCCTGCCAACAGCAGAAATCCACATGGATGCAAGGTCTGTGCCTCACCTAGACCCTGCAGGAGGGGGCAGGGGTTTTTTAAAAAACATTTCATTTGAAGATAATTTCATACTGCCGAAAAATTACAAAAATAAAAATAGTGCAAAACTCCCTGTACCTTTCACCTCGATTCAGTTACTGCTCGAACCCTGCCCCGTTTTTCTTACCATATGTTCCCTTTCCCTCCCTCTCTCCCTGCCCCCTTTGCCCCTGAAGACACGAGAGACAGAGATCTTTTTCTCCCTCACCCCCCACTGCTACCCAACACAGTCCCATCCGTCAGCCATGGTCCCCTTTGCCACCCGACACTGTGACCTCCTTTGGGGCACTTTCCCCGGCCCAAGGCTGCTGTGGGATCAGGCGATCCATTCACGGGTCTCGTCTCCTCTGGTTCTTTCACCTGGAACGCTTCGGTGGTCTTTGTCCTGGGTGCCACTGACATTTTTTAAGAACACGGTGGTGCTTTTTTAAGGGAATGGTCCTGATGTGGGTCTGTCTGGTCGCCCCTGTGGTTAGATGGGGCGCACCGTTCGGTGGTACGAGCATGCATTTTTCCGGGACATCTGGTGTCCCACCTCCCCTGCGGATGTTGACGACCTAGGAGCTGTCAGGCTGACCTGCTAGATGATGGCTCTGATTTCCTTAGGACTCCTAGGCACCCTGGCCGAGATGCCATGAGGCCATGGGAGGGTCTCCTCACCACGACTGCCCTGGGTGGAGCGTCCATTAGTAACTTCTAGCTGGCCCCGCTGCTAGTTTGCAAAACGTTGGTTTTCACACCCAGGGCATCCACAGTCGCCAGACAGCATCTGGCATTCTGCTGAGACAGCAGCCCTTCCATCTCGCCTGTCACCTGTCTGTCCATCTCTCCTTGATCTGTCATCTACCTACCCACCCGTCTGTCCTCTACCTGTGTATCTAACACCTATCTGTACACTGTTGACCCATCTTCCTATCATTTACCTGTCACCCATCTATCTATCCATCCCCTCTCCATCTGTCACTTATCTACCTAGCATCTGTCTGTCTATTTATCCATTTATCTACCTATCATTTGTCTCAATGATCTATCAATCATCCATTATCCACCTATCTACCCTTCTAGCATCCACCTCTCTACCTGTCCATCATCTACGATCTATCTACATCCACCTGTCTATCCACCTATAATCCACCTATCACCAATCAATCTGCCATCTATTTATCGCTCCATCTATCTATCACCTATCTACATGGGATCTACGTACCATCTGTCATCCATCAGTTATCATGTATCTACCATCTACCCGTCATCTACCTGTCTGGCCGTCAGCCATCTACCTATCATCTAGTATCAGCATGCACTCATGGGTCTCACTTTTTCTTGGATGTCTGGATCATTGCTGCACTTCAATGTTTGGGTGCTGGAACTGTTTCCAGGCTTGGCAGGAAGGATCCCCTTCAGGCTGGTCCTAACCTCTGTGATGCGCACTCTGTGTGTGTGAGCTCTTTTTTTTTTTTTTGAGTTGGAGTCTCACTCTGTCACCCAGACTGGAGTACAGTGGCCGCTCCCGGCCACCGCAGCCTCGATTGCTGGGCTCCGGCGATCCTTCCGCCTCAGTCTTCCAAGTAGCCGGAACTCCGGGCGTGCACTACCACGCCCGGCTAATTTTTTTTTTGATTTATTGTACAGATGAGGTTTCGCCTGCCCAGGCGGGTCTCAAACCCGCGGGCTCAGGCAGTCCACTCACCTCCGTCTCCCAAAGGCACAGGATTACAGGCTGAGCCACCGAGCCTAGCTTGTGCGTGAGCTTCTTTACCTTCTGGTATGACAAGATGTCCTGGGTTGCCCCCACCGATGAACATCCATTTCTCTGGAAGCCCCGCTTCCTGCAGGGGGTGAGGTATGAGAAACCAAGGTCTGAGTTTTAGACCTTTCCACAGACAGACCCAGGGGATACACCTGTCACAACACACAGATACACGTAATTACGTCCATGTACACACACACATCATACACATACATGTCCAAGTATGCACATCTGCAGACAGCTACGTATGCGTACTTCAGAAATCATGGCTCACCCAGGGTTCAGCCCTTCCCAGTCACCTTCTGGGCCTGCATCTCCATCCAGCACCAGGATACAATCGCTGGTCGGCACAGCCTGCCACATACCTGCAACGCCTGCCGAGCTGTCTTGTCCATCGCCACAGGAGACACACTCACACCCGCAGAGCCAATCTGGACGTGCGTGGTGCACCATCTCCTCCCTGATGTCGCCCGGACTCTGCTGCAGACAGACACCACGTTCAGGCTCCTGATTCATTCTTTAGCTCCCTTCTGTGTTCGCCGTGGCTTTGTTCTTCTTTTGAAACATCAAGTGTCCCCTTTTTTCCTGACTTTCCACTTTACGTTTCCCTTCCTCGTGCTTGCTGATTTATGCTGTCAAACATGAACCTACTTCCAAAAGTCAACGGTGCACGAAGGTTGGTCAGAGAGTGCCTGGACGGTCCCTTTCAGGGACTGCCCCGCCCATCCCCTATGCCTCCTGGGAAACGAATCAAATTGTCTTCTTGTGTATCCTTCCTGTGTTCCTTCTTTGAAAGATTGGCAGTCCTGTGGACGCTCTCCCCACCAGGCAGCCCACAACTCGTGTTGTTTTGAATTTAACTTTCTTTCACTCACCGAGATATTCTAGGGATTGTATTTTTAAAAATCAGCAAACCACATGGACACACAACTTCCCAACAAACAGGGTTAGAAAAATGGTCCGTAGACACATCGCAAGGTGTTCAGGTTCACTCACATTCGAGAAATGCACATTGAAACTGCGCTGAGAGGCCACCTCTCATTTCTCAGTTGGGCAAAAATTCAAGCCGGACAACACGCCCTGCTGGTGGTGAAGCGGCTGGGGCACAGGTGCTCTCGGATGCAGCAGGAGGAGTGTGCAGCTTCAGTTCTGTGTCTGTGTTTCTTGACTCTTCAAAGTTACTGGTGGCCGGCTCGGTGGCTCAGCCTGTCATCCCAGCGCTTTGGGAGGCTGAGATGAGTGGATTGCCTGAGCCCGCGGGTCCGAGACCCACCTGGGCAACTCGGTAAGACCGCGTCTTTACAATAAACCAAAAACTAGCCAGGCATGGCGGCGCGCGCCTGTAGTTCCAGCTACTTGGAAAGCTGAGGCGGAAGGATCGCCAGAGCCCAGCAGGTGGAGGCTGCAGTGGCTGGCAGCGGCCACTGCGCTCCAGTCTAGGCTACAGAGTGAGACTCCAACTCAAAAAAAAAATTAAATTAAAAAATAAATAAAAGTTACTGGGATGTTAGAGACATTTGCGTTTTCGCTGTGAGGTAAGCTCCAGGTATTTTCTCCTAGCTCACTTGTCTTTTAAGCGTGCTTCCTTTTTTTCCTTGCAAAAGCCATTTGTGTGGACAATTTTGTTGATGTGCTTTTCTGTTATATCTGGATTGTTAGTCATGGCACGCTTTCTATGTTGTGCTTCAGAGGAACTCTCTTCCATTTGCTTTTGTGTATTTAAGCTCCTTACGCTTAGGTCTGATCCACTGGGAGCTGATTCTTATGCATGGAGTGAGAAATAAGTCTAGTTTTATCTTTTTCCAAATGGTGATCCACTTGTCCCGGCAGCTTTTTTTTTTTTCTGAGCTGGAGTCTCACTCTGCCATTCAGGCTGGGGTACAGTGGCACTCTCACTGCCACCCCAGCTGGGTTCCAACGATCCTTTCACCTCAGCCTTCCAAGTAGCCAGAACTACAGCCGTGCACTAACACACCCGACTCGGCTAATTTTTGATTTATTGTAGAGACGAGGTCTCGCCAAGTTGCCCGGGTGGATCTCGAACCCGCGGGCTCAGGCCTCAACCTCCCAAAGTGCTGGAATGACAGACTGAGCCACCAAGCCCAGCCGTCCCGGCAGCTTTTTACTTGAGGCACTAAGATGGCCCTGGGATCTGAGACACACCCCCCATCACCGCCAAAGTCCCCATAGGGTTTGCTTCTGCATCTGCTTCCGCTGCTGTCTGTTGGGTGCCACATGCCTTGTTCTCATAAGCCGGGTCCCGCCGGGCAAGGGTCTGGCTGGCTGGCGCTCGCATACCCTCACGCACCCCCTCTCCATCTGCTCGCTGGCTACCTGGCATGTGCACTTTTCCATCTGAACTTTAGGGTCAGTTCTCCTCTGTTTAAGAGCAAAGCTCGTTGGGGTTTTATTGGATCCCATTAAACGCACACTCTGAGTCAGGGAGAGCTGACAGCCTGACGATGCGGAGCGTCCTCGCTGTTCTGTTCTGGCCTTCTTTGCGTCTCCGTGGTTTTCTGAGCTCCCTCCCACAGGGTGCAGACCTGCCTGTTAAGTTGCCAATGCAGCCTGTGAGCAGGGCCTGGGGTGTGAGCTGGCTATTCTCTGTTGGACCCAGATGCACCGGTGTGTCCTGGGAGAAGTGATCGCTGGGCCAATAGGAAGCCCTGTGGAAAATAGTAGGGTGGGGCGGAAGAGATCGGGGTCACTGGGTGGGATGGGAGAATTCAAGGGTCGCAGGGCGGAGCAGAAGAGGTGTGGGCTCACTGGGTGTGGCAGGAGAGACCGAGAGGGAGAAAGCATCTTCCTTTCCTGCGGGAGCCAGGCTCCTCCCGCCTCTCCCTCCACCCTTCCGTGGGGTAAGCCCCCCTCTGGGCCCCGAGGGTGGGCCCCTGCCTGAGGCCCCTCAGAGGGGGCCGCCCCACAGGCTGAGGGGTCTCAGGGATGGCACAGGCCCCACGGCAGCACAGGGAGCTGCTGCCATGGAGGGCTTTCTCCAGAACTACTGGAAAGGAAGCACTGCCTCTTCACCAGAGAGGACACGGCGGAGGCTGTCCTTGCCTCCAAGAAGCACAAGCCTCTCCCAGACTATAGCAGAGCAGAGAGAGCAGGTGACTGAGTCCTGAGAACAGAGGTTAGCCCCTGGATCCAGCCATGCCTGAAGCCCTGAATCAGCCTGCACCCTTCGGTCATTTCTATTATAATACACAAGCCAACAAAGTCACTTTCTTGATGAAGTCAGTTTGGCTTCATTTCTGTCACTCACAAACGCAGCCCCAGCCTCAATACAAGCCTGGGTAGGAGCGGCTACTCCATGAAGTCAGGATATTTTTAAAGGAGCCCCAGATGGAGAGAGCTAAACTGGAACTCCTCAGAGAGTCACTGTCTCCACAATCAGTTCAAAGCAGGGCCTGTTGAGAGTCACTGAGTCAAAGCGGGGCCTGTTTCCAGCACGGGTGGGAGTGGCGTGAGAACCATGTCGTCCTCCAGGAAGCGGAGGTTCGAGCATCACTCTGTCTTCCAGGAAGGGGAGGTGTGGATCTCGTACTGTCCTCATCCAAGAGCCCCCAGTGCTGCCAGCAGGCCCGGCACCCGCAGCCCACCTGGGTGCTCGTGTCACAGTTCTGCGGGTCCACAGACAGCCGATCAGATGAGCAGCCCCTAGCATCTGCCAGAACTAGGCCTGACCTTTCTGACAGTCCACAACACACATGGCCACCGCCCGTCACGTAACCCACACACGGCCCTGGGAGGCACGTCCCATGAACACCCTCAATTCTGCAGTTGGTAAAACCCAGGCCCAGAGAGGTGAACTTTTTTGCCCGCGGTCACACAGGAAGACTTGGGTCCTCCTTGCAGAATGGGCTGGCCAGCAGAAACGGAGGAGCCCCTTGGCTTGCAGCCAGAGCAGTGCTGGAAGGAGTAGCCAGGGGCGGCTGGGAAAAGTCATGAGCTGTCACCTCGGAAGAGTCGGGGTGAGAGAAGGGTGGCAGCGGGCTGGAATCAAACGCCGGGCAGCCAAACCCTGATGCTAACACTCCCGCAGCTTGTAAGGCTCGGAGGAGCTTCTAACTCTTTGGCTGCCAGACAGGGTGGGCCTGGGACTTGAAGAGGCAGCAGGTCTCCAAGTGGCTTCAGCCCTTCCCGCTTGAGTGAGCCAAGTAGATGGTGGTTGTTTTAAGTTGGGGGCTGTTTGTTACACGGTGGTGCTAGCTGACGTGGGGTGACTGAGGCAGAAAGTGAAGGAATGCAGTGGCCGCAGGGCCCATGTGGTGGCGTGTCTGCAGGGCCCTTGCTGCAGGGATGGCAACATCACGTGGCACAGTCTGGAGTGGTACCTCCCCAGACAGCGCTCCGTGGCCACCTTACACCACCTCGGGTCCTGCCGTGGTCCGAGCTCTTCCAAGCCAGCCTTTGACGCCTGACAGAAGGTGGTCCCACTGGGGGCTCATTGTCTCTTGGTGGGTGAGGGCTCCTGACCAGGTTTAGATGCCCTAGAGAGGGTGACGACTTTGGGAGCAAGAGGGAGAGGAAGGAGAGAGAGCCCAGCACGTAAAGCTCTCCGAGGACCCGTGTGGAGGGCAGAGGGGGCCGGTTTGTCCACACCCTGACTCCTGTGAAAGTCCTGGGACATGACGGGAGGGACCCTGCCCATGCAATAAGGTCACTAGTCCGTGAAGTTAAGATGGGAGGGTGTCCCAGCTTATCCAGAAGGGCCTGGGCAAATCACAGAAGGCACAGGGAACATCCTCAGGCTGGAGGCGGGGCAGCGCCAGGGCAGCCAGAAAGACCTGCAGTGTGGGAAAGAGACCCGCCACTGACAACGGGAAGGTGGAGGGCGACCTGGCCAGGGACTCAGGTGGTCACAGGGCTCAGGACAGCCCAGGGTGACTGTCTGCATGGAAATGGAGGCCTCAGTCCTACACCCGGGCGTCTGTCAGGGTTCTCCAGAGAAGCTGAACCAACAGGGTGTGTGTGTGTGTGTGTGTGTGTGTGTACGCACGGGCACATGTGTGAGAGTGCGTGTGGAGAGATGGGGGAGGGGAGATAAATGTTTGTTTGTTTGTTTGTTTGTTTATTTGAGTTGGAGTCTCACTCCATTGCCCAGACTGGAGCGCAGTGGCCGCTCCCAGCCACCACAGCCTCGACCCACTGGGCTCCGGCGATCCTTCCACCTCAGCCTTCCAAGTAGCTGGAACTACAGGCACGCGCTACCACATCCGGCTAATTTTTTAATTTATTATAGAGATGAGGTCTCGCCAAGTTGCCCTGGCAGGTCTCGAACCCGCAGGCTCAGGCAATCCACTTACCTCGGCCTCCCAAAGTGCTGGGATTACAGGCTGAGCCACTGAGCACAGCTGAGAAAGTTTTATTTTAAGGAACTGGTTCACAAGACTGCAGGGGCTGGCAAGTTCAAACTCTGCGGGGCAAGCTGGGAAGAGTTAGCACTGAAACTTGAGTCTGAGGCTGTCTGCTGGCTGAATTCTCTCCCTAGGGAGTCTGTCTTTTCTCTTAAAACCTTCAACTGATTGGACAAAGCCCACCCACAACTGTGAATAGTCATCTGCTTTTCTCAGTCTACTGATTTAACTCTTAATCTTTTTAGAAGATTACCTTCATGGCAGCATCTAGATTAGTGTCTGACCCAACAAATATCCAGGTACCACTGCCCAGCCAAGCTGATGCGTAAAATTAACCATCACAGCCTGGGTGCAGTGACTCATGCCTGTAATCCCAGCAATTTAGGAGGCTGGGGAGGGAGGATCGCTGGAGGACAGGAGTTTCTTGCCCAGCCTAGACAATAAAGTGAGACTTCATCTCTGCAAAAAAAAATAATCATCATAATCAAATCAGGTGGGCATGGTGGCATGCACCTACAGTCCCAGCTACTCGGGAGGCTGAGGCAGGAGGATCACATGAGCCCAAGAGTTGGAGGCTGCAGTGAGCTATGGTTGTGTCACTGCACTCCAGCCCAGGCAACAGAGTGAGACCTGTCTCTAAAAAGATTCAAAAGAATCAGCCATCACAAGCTGGAGCGCTGGATTCTGCCACGCCCTGTGGAACCTGGAGGCAGGTTCTCTCCCTGTCAAGCAGAGGCTGCATCTCCCAATCTCATCACGTTTCCAGTGCTGCGGGGCCGTGTGCAGACTGGTCCCGGAAGCGGCCTCTCCAGGGGAAGCGTCCTGGCCAGCGGCCCGCCACACCAGGGAGGAGCAGGGAGCTCTCCTGGGTGGGAGCAAGCAGTCCTGCCCCCTCCCTGCCCTCTGCGGCTACACCGTTGGTAGTCTAGAGGAATCACCTAGCCCCGTCTCCTCCCCTCTTGCCCGCCATCCAGCCCCATGGCCGGTCCCTACCCAGCCTCGCTCAGCCCGGACAAGTGGAGACGGAGCCACCATCCACCCTGCACACCTGTCACGGGGGATAGCCCCTCTCAAGCCCCGTTCGACCCCCTCTTCATCGCCCTGGGCCGTTGTGGCCGCTTCCTACCCTCCTAACCCATAATGCCTCCCTCTCCAGCCGTTCCCCGAGTACTCTCCCAGGCCCCCCCAAAACGCCATCCCTTCGCCTCCTTCTCGGTGTATTCAAACCCCAGTGGCCTTCAGACTCGAGATGGCAGGCCAAGGCCTGTTCGCTCCCCACCCACCAGACCCTGCGGAAACACCCATGAGGCTAGCAAGGTCTACAGCAGCAAGATCTCCGGAGGGACACAGGCTGCTCGCGACGGGAGGATGCCCACCTGTTTCTGGACCACAGAGAGGCGTGGGAGTGGGTTGGCCCACGAGCAGAAGAGAAGCCTGCAGCCTGGGGTCTCCATGAGCAGCTGCAGGGGCGGAGCAGGCTCCAGTTCAGAGCCGCGGGGACCCGCAAAGGCAGGTGTGAGAAGGGGGGCTGGAGGAGTAGCTGTCCCCTCACCCCAGCCCCTCACACAGAGGGCAGGCAGGAAGCCTGTGCCCCAAGAAGCAGAGTGGACCATTCTCCCAAACAACCCAGTGCACTGTTGGGGGACACCGGCGGGTCCCCAAGAGAACCGGTGTGTTCCCTCCTGCTCTTGGGGACACTTCACAGAGAGCCGGCTGCCTGCCACTCCCCTAAAGTGAAGCTTTGGTGATGGGGGCACCTTGTCCTGGGCTACTCAGACAAGAGCAGAGGAAGCGCCCACCGCCCAGTGCTCACTCTTAAAACAGGCAGCCTCCTCTTGGCTCTCAGGCACAGAAGGGGACCCACGGGCGCAGAAAGGACCCCACAGTCGCAGGGCAGTGCAGACCCCTGGAGGTAATGGGGACGATGAGAGCAACTCTGAATGCCTTACACCTCAGAACAGGAACCTTAATTAAAGTGCTCAGAGGACTTGTGAAAATATCACAACTGTAAGAAGATGTTAACAGAGGGAACACCTGCAGAACGAGGAGGACACTTGGAGTTTGAAAATAGAGTTGCCAAAATAAAAATGACAGCAGGGAATATGGAAAATAAAGTTGAGAACATTTCCCAGAATTTAATTTTTTTTAAAGAAGAAAATACAGAAGAAACCGACCCAACCAGAGGGTCTAACATCTGACTGGTAGTAGAGTCCCAGAAAGGAACAGAAGACAGAGGGGGGCGATGACCAAGGAATTCATAGACAGGGCCAGCACAGAGCAGGGGTCAAGGATCTTCCAATTCCTTTGACTTTTGCAGGATGGTGGAGAAAGGGCTCAGAGTTGGGTGCATTTGCTGAATTTTGGACCTCCAAAGAAGGCTTCAAAATTTCCAGGAAAAAAAAATAGGCAAGCCACAAAAGGATCAGAGTCAGAAGGACTTTCTAGATTTCACAGGCAAGGCCAGACTCTGAGAGGATTATACCTCCGCAATTATGAAGTCAGTAATGTCTGACCTTGAATTCTATACCCAGACATACTCGTCTTCAAGTAGAATAGCATACTCGTCTTCAAGTAGAATAGAATAAAACACTTCCAGAAGTGCCAGAGCACAGGCATGTTTTTCATACACTCATTGTTAGAAAGTTACTTGGGGATGTGCTCCAGCAGGACCAGGGGTCAGAGCCTTGAGAGAGAAAGACGTGAGTGTGCTGAATCCATGGATCCAACTCAGTGTGGAGAAAGGGAGCTGGGATGGCCCGGGAAGGTATGGGGACAACTGGGGACAACTGGTCCCCACGGAAGCAGCCAACAGGGGCTGCAGCGAGGCCTCTGGGAAAAGGGAGATGGGACAGAATGGATGTAACAATGGAGGAACAACCGTTGTATAATAAAAGTACACATCCAAAAATACATGCCATTAAAAGTTCCAGGAAAATAAGAATATTGTACGGAAGAGTTGGGGACAATTAAAATGTGATATCACCTTGAGCAACAAATGGAGAATGAATGGAAATCTCATTCGTTCCAGGGTTATGAGGAGTCTCCTTCAAATCCCAGGGGCTGTGGCAGAGGTACTATGGGAAGTAGATATCATGGCAGGCATGGGGCCCTCTCTCAACGATACTCACATGGTCAGGACCATCCACAAGCTCGACCCTATTTCTTGAATTCCACGTCAACTCAGGGCTGGGCCAAGGAGGGCCAGGTGCAGTCCAGGGACTGCCAGGACGCCCACAGCCTGGACATTGCTGAGGGCAGTGGGATATGAAGCTGGGGCCTGAGGGACGGGCCCACAGCAGGTAGGGGTCCTGCCCACTTGTCCACTTGTCTGACTTCTGACTCTCTCCTTCACTAGAATATGAGCTTCCCAAGGCTGGGGCCCATGGCCATCCCATCCCCTTCCCAGGGCCTTGCACAGAGCCTGGGCCAGGTAGGTGCATGGACATGTTCACAGACAGCCGGCCAAGCTCATGGGCCACTAGCCCCCTCCCTCCGGCCACAACCACACCAGGTGGGCAACCATGGCGGACATGACCGCATCCCCAGGTCAGAGCTTGTGTTGCTCTCACGGCCGGGCCTGTTCCGGAACCCCCCGGCCAGCTCGCCTCTGCTCCGTTGCTCCTGGGATGGTCCTTCCCTTTAGGGGTTGGTGCTGGACTGATCTGTCCTCTGGGGCGGTGCCCAGCACACAGGGGGCTCAAGCCCACCTGCCACCTCATGACACTAGACACTAGTTTGCCCCCAAACCCCGCGGTGACGCCATCTTTCCAAGTCACCCGCTTTGCTTCCATCAAGGGGTGGGAATTCGGGCCAAGTTGTTAAGCTGAGTTTTATGAAAATGGCTGGCGAAATCCCCACGATCAGAAATACCATGAAATCTCTTCCATGACCCTCAACTCACGTCCCGACAGAGCAACTGTCGCACCCGGCCCAGGGACCCCAGGGACATCCAGCCTCCTGGCCTCCCATCTCTGCTGGTCACTGACTTCTGCTTTCCCTGTCATCTGGATGTGGCTGATCCCAGGGTCCGCCTGAGTCTCTGGGCAGTCACCTGACCCAGGGGACCCCAGCCTGACCTGTCCCTTGGCCATGGGGATGGTCTGGAGGAGCCCCTCAGAGCCGCCCTGAAATGTGTTTCCAGAGCACAGGGAAGCACGTGCCTCTCCCTCAAACTGCTGTGCTGGGAAGAGGCAGTGACCATCAGATGTGCCAGTGGCAGCCGCCAGTCTGGACGTGGACAGAGAGGCCGGCCCTTGGGTCCAGCTGGGCCTGGGTCCGTCCTGGCCCTGGATCCTCTTGTCCGTGGCTTGAGTGAAGATGCGCTTGTTCTCTGACACCTGAGGCTGAGAGGACACATCTTCCAGGGCTGCCCCTTCTGTGGGGGCTCTCACGACCCCCTTGCATGAAAGCCCTCACCCTGCCTGTGATCAGCTGGGTCTCTGGGTTTCCGCCTCCCTTGGGTGCCATGCAGAGCCTTGCGAACCGTGGGCTGGCTGCCTGAAACAGCCAGTGCTTCCGCGTGGAAACCTTGGGTGTAGCCGTGGGGAGGACCAGGCTCCCTTGCTGGGGACCTGTCTGTGGCCGGCATGTTAGCCCAGTGTCCTTCTCATCCTCAACGCACAGGCTGAGTGCGACTTACCTACGTGCAGTCTGGGATTTGAACCCAGGCCATGGGGCTCCAGACTGGGCATTCCCAGGCCGCACCTACATGGCAGGCTTGTTTCCAGATGTCAAGCCTGCACAGCCCAGCATGGGCTCGAGTTCACCTGCACGCGGGATGACAGGACTTTGAGGTGTCCTAAAGACCTCTGGTGAACCGGGCTCGGTGACTCAGCCTGTAATCCCGTGCCTTAGGAGGCTGAGGTGAGTGGATTGCCTGAGCCTGTGGGTTCGAGACCCGCCTGGGCAACTTGGCGAGACCTCATCTCTACAATAAATCCAAAAATCAGCCAGGCATGGTAGCACGTGCCTGTAGTTCCAGCTACTCGGAAGGCTGAGGCGGAAGGATCGCCGGAGCCCAGCGGGTCGAGGCTGCGGTGGCTGGGAGCGGCCGCTGCACTCCGGTCTGGGCGACAGAGTGAGACTCCGACTCAAAAAAAAAAAAGACCTCTGGCCATGGCTAGGCGGCACCTAGGCTCCTGGACCTGGAACCACCCGCCAAGCATTAGCCGGTGCCGGGGACCACGGGGTCGCCTCTCCGTGTTTCCCGAGCGGCCGCTCAGGGCCTGCAGAGCCTGCCAGGGGCCCGTGTCTGCATCTTATTATTTGGGGAGATACCCCAGAGGAAGGCAAGATGCTGGAGCTGCAACATTTCCTCCAAAAAATGATGCTTTTAAAGTTTTGGGGAAAAGCAAACACCTTACTTTTTTTTTTAATTTAAAGATGTGGGGTGCAATTCAGGGTTATAGGTTACAAGCTTTGATTATGCAGGTACCCTAAACACCTTACTTTTAAAAATGCAGTTTTCTTCAAGGGAAGGGGTACAGAGGCCAGAGGAAAGTGCCTCTCAGGTGACTCAGGGCCTCTGTAGATGGGCACTCAGGGACCTGGAAAACCTGTCACCATAGTCCCCAGTAGGGTTCGGGGAGAAGAGAGTACCCTTGTGTGGCCACCTCCCAGCTCTGGGTAGCATGTCTGAAGATTCAAGTCCATCTTGAGCTTGTCCGTGTTTGCACCTGGAACCCCTGAAGGTGAGGTGGAGGCTTGGGGTAGGGCTTCCTGGGTTCTGGCTCCAGCCTTGCTGGCCCCGGAATAGTGGCCACTGGCCAGCCTGGTCCCCCCAACAATCCCCTCCAGACCACTCAGGACTCTAACTGCTGGCCCCAGAGTTTAAGCATCACCTCTGCCCAGTGACCATCTTGAAAGACCCTCACAGGTGTCCTCTCAGATGAGTAGGTGTCCTCCCCAGGAGGGCAGGTATCCATTCAGGTGAGTAGGTGTGTCCCCAGCAAGGCAGGCATCCTCTCAGGTGGGTAAGTGTCCACTCAGGAGATCAAGTGCCCTCTTCAGTGAGTAGGCGTCCCCACAGGAGGGCAGGTGTCTCCCTAGGAGGGCAGGTGTCCGCTCAGGTGAGTAGGTGTGCCCTCAGGAGGGGAGGTGTCTCCCAAGAGCACAGATGTCTCCATAGGAGGGAAGGTGTCCACCCAGGAGAGCAAAAGCCCCCTCCGGTATGTCCTCCCCCCATGAGGGCGGATGTCCTTCCCTACTGAACATACACTTACTGAGAACCTACTGTTTGCTGTCCACCAGGCATGTCCCTTGCAAATGTCCCCCCTTTTGTCCCTCCCCCAGCTGGTGACTGTCCCACTGGGTACTGGCTAGCATTCATGGAGAATTTAATCCAGGCCAGGGGCTGTTGTTTGCACTCATTAACTCCTTTGACCTCAAATCAGCCCTCAGGGGTAGATATTATGCTCATCCCAATGTCACTGACCAGGAACAGAGGCCCAGAGAGTTTCAGAAACTTGCCTAAAGACACACAGCCAGGAAGTGTCAGAGCCAACCGGACGGCCCCTGCCACAGTGTCTCCTGAGAACTCATGGGTGATACATGGAGAAAAGATGCTGCCCTCATGCTAAACGAGAGGACAGAGAGGGCCTCGTGTGTCATGGCTGTCCTCCATGACAGGGAGAAACAACAGGGCCGGCAGGGGTGAGCTGGGAGTCTCATATTAGGCCAGGCTGTGCTGTCCCTTGGAAGGGACGCTGGCTCTGGAAGGTTCCGGGCTTTTGCACTCTCCAGACCAGGTGGGGCCAAGTCCCTGCACCCGCCAGCTCCCAGTGAGAGACCCAAGAGATTCACAAAAAAAAAAAAACTCTAATAAGAGAACTATTACTATATGAATTCCTACCCCACGTTCACTGTATTTGTTTGCAGCGTTTGTACTTAGAATTTTGTTAAGTTTAATTTTCGTTTGTCTCATAAAATAACCGATTGCTTCCGCAACTGCTGCTAGCAGTATGTGAATGTTAAGTACTAAACCCCTCCCGGACATTCCTTTGCTTAGATAACAGTAGACTGGTGGCACCAGCCACCCCCCCCCCCCCCAGGTTCTGCATTGTATAACCTGCCTGCTTGCTAAACCTAGCTTATCTGACATCCTACCCTGCCTATTTAGCAGCTCCCCGTCAATCACAGGTAGCTGAGCGGACCAGACCGATCCCAAGTGCCCCCGTACCCATTAGGAGAAATTACCCTATCATGCAAAAACAAGTTTAAAGTTCTTTCCCCTCCCTCTGTAATGATGTATAAAAACTGTTTGCCATGCTGGATCGGGGCTCTCGTCCCTGAAGCTGCTGCTTTGGGCGTGAGCCCAGACTCGATCCTGAATAAAGACCCTCGTGTGTTTGCATCGGAGATGGCTCTTTGTGGTCTCTCTCTCTCTCTCTCTCTCTCTCTGATTAGAGTCTCAGGTTTAACACCAGACCTCGGCCCGGCTCCTGGTTACCGCAGGTGGCAGACCCGGGAGACACGCTCCCTCCTCTGCTTTCTCTTGGAAGCCTCTATGTCCTCTGGCCCCGGGGAGAAAGCGTTTCCTCCTTGTGCCTCAGAGATGCGATGAAAAACAGCCCATTGCTGTCTGGAAAAGCGCCGGCCGAGTTTCCTTGGAAACGACAACGGCTCGTCTCGGGTGTGAGATGCCAGTCCGGCTAGCTGCCCCGAGCCTGGCACAAACAGGGCTCCATCAATGGGCCCCGGGAGGGAGCCTGTGCGCCTCTAAGCCCCGACCGAGGCTGGCAGCCGTGGCTCGGCGAGAAACCAGGGCACGTCCTCATTACGGCCAAATGCAGTTTGAAGAAGTTCATGGCTTTCCCTTATTTGATAGAACAAGGAATCGATCCAAAGTGCTGTTCTCAGAACATCACGCAGGCCCCAGGAAAGGGCGGCAGTGGGGCCAGGCCAGGGCCTTTGCCGGGGAGGCTGCCACCCTCAGAGGAGCCCAAGCACAGAATCTGGAAAAGCGCAGAGTCGGGATCCGAGGGCCAGGGCGCTCTGGGATCTCAAAAACCTCCATGGGCTGGCAGGAGACAAGTAGGTCTGGCCTTGTGGGAGTGGCCCCTAGCCCCTGGAGCCCACATCTGTCCCTGGCAGGGCCAGGACACCGTGGATCTGACTCCTTGGCGGTCACCGCCTCTTTCCTTGAAGTGAAAGGTGAGATGCACTGGCCAAGGGGGTCTGGTGGACCCAGAGGGGCCGGGGGTCGGGAGACGGTACCCGGTGAGCTCCTGACCCCAGGCAGCGTGGGCAGATGGGCAGACGCCCCCACGGGGCTGTTCACATTCATGAACTCCTTAAGCGAGTGGGACACACATGGGGAAAGTTTCTGAACCTCTCTGGACCTCTGCTTCTTGCTAGTGGAATGGGGTGATCAGAACATCTACCTGGGAGGGCCGGTTTGAAGGCCAACATGAGTTCATGAAAATAAGCCACAATTCCCCCCAGGAGCGGGGAAGGAGGCTGACGGGCCCCGCCCCCCACTCTGGCTGTACCTCCAGGGCCAGAACCCACACCCATTAACCGCAAGTCCAGCACCACCAGCCCAACCCCATGAAGGGCCTAGGATAAGCCGTATCTCCCTATAAATCTTCCCCGAAGTTGCCAGTCTCTGCACCCACACACGCATAAGCCCAGAGAGCCAGGGATCCTCACCATTGCCTCACGCCCGCAGGAGCATCTCCGCCCAGGGAGGGGCACCTCTACCATGCTGTGATCACGCAGGGTATGTAGACGCATGACCCACAGCTGCACCTGCACCCAGACTCTACCCCGTTCACGCAGTGACCCAGCCAGGCTGCCCAATGGCGGGCACCCGTGGCTCCAGGGACTCGAGAGCGTTTCCCCCGGACTCTCTTCCGTGAAGGCCCCAGTAAAACCTTGTTGGGCCTCCATCTGGCTTCTGTCCATGTCTATGACCTGAGACTAAAAACCCTCTCTGCTACTTCTCCACCCTGCCGCCCAGGCAGGTGCTGCAGCGTGGGTCTCCCACCTGGGGAGGGGGGAGAAGTGAGGGCGTCCCGGGTGACTCCGCTGCAGGGCGTCTGTGCACCCAAGAGTGTGACTCCTGCCCTGTTGTCAGGTGTCGGGGGAAAAGAACAATGTCACGGGGGGGAGATGGCAACTCAGGAGCTGCAGGGCTGAGGATGGGGACTGGGGATACACGTGTGTGTGTGTGTGTGTGTGTGTTCCAAATATCTGTCAAGTGTTTTCAAGCTCACTTTCTGCACTGAACAGAAAGTGCAGAGCTCCACAGCCCCCTGCCCCTGGTCCCCGCCAGCACCCGCCCAGTGTACCATGTTATTTAGATGCCCTGCATGTCCATGTTGCCAGGGTCCACAGAAACGCCAAAAATGACCAGCTGTGCCCGCAAATCCCAGTGGCCCAGGGGACACACCAAGGTGTTTCTTGGATGTGAGGTGGTGCTGTCTGGGCCTGGGGTGAGTGGGGCGTGGGGCCTCGGTTCCCACCCCCCAGGAACAGAAGAGGAACCGAAGTGGCCTCTGGGTGCCAGGGACCACCTGGGAGTCAGGGCAGATGGCCGGGCCAACTCGGAGCCGACGGAAGCAGGGGCCACACCACCCTCCCCATTTGGTTTTGGATGGGAAGCGGGTCCGGGTGCATGTGGCCCCTGGGGCACGTAGCCTGGGGTGATCACGGCATCTGATGTCGAGGTCAGGGAGGAGCCCAGCATTCGGGCAGGGGTTGGCAACTTGAAAGGAGGTGGGAAGACGCCCGACCCCCAGCTGGGAATAGGAGGGGGCCTTCAGGCTGAGGTGAGGCTCCAGAGTTACCCAGTCTGAGGCCCCTCTGGGGCCCCTCGCCGCCCTTCAAGATTCCTGGGAGCCAAGCTTGGTGGCTCAGCCTGTCATCCCGCGCCTTGGGAGGCTGAGGTGAGTGAATTGCCTGAGCCCGCGGGTTTGAGACCTGCCTGGGCAACTTGGCCAGACTTCATCTCTATAATAAATCAAAAATTACCCGGGTGTGGTAGCGCGTGCCTGTAGTTCCGGCTACTTGGAAGGCTGAGGTGGAAGAATGGCCGGAGCCCAGCAGGTCGAGGCTGCGGTGTCCGGGAGTGGACACTGCCCTCCAGGAGTCTGGGCGACAGAGTGAGATTCCAACTCAAAAAAAAAAAAAAAGATTCCTGGGAGGCCAGGTCTAGATGGGGCTGATTTGGGGACATCAGCCATTGAGCTTCTTGCTTTATAAGGATTGCAGCACAAGTATGTCGACCGAACACACTGGAAATAAAAGACCATGGGCACACAGCAATCCCAGCAGTTCAAAATATGCATCACTACCAGCTTCCCCAGCACCCAGGCCTGTGACCGCTAGGCTGGATGGATGTGAGCCTCAAGTGGAACAGGGACAGAAACGCAGGCTAAACAGCCCCTGAGGTCGCACGGAAATTGGACGATCAATTTTTCAGTGACTTTAATGGAATATTATTTCCTTCTCCTTTGACATCAATGTCATCAAGGCCAAAGCTTTGTTTAGTTAGGTTAAACAGCTATCGAAATGCAGGGGATGGAATCAGCACACAACAGGCTGTCTCCAGAACTGAAGTGGGAGAACAGAGAAGGTGTCAAAGAACTGGGGAGCCGTGGATGGTTCTATGGTCTTGGGAGGGAGCAGGGCCCGTGCTTGATTCATCCACGCCTGACACAGAAGAGTGGCCAAGAAATGCAGGGCACATGTGTGTGGGTGGTGAGTGAATGAGTGTGCCATGGGTGGACTTGGTCACTGAGGCCACGGGAATAACAGTGCTTACTCTGCTGCCTCAGAAGTCTAGACCGGGGACCCAGTGACACTGGCACTTTCCCAGCTCAGCCCCACGGCCCGTCTGGTCTCCAAGGGGCATTCTGGGTCTGTTTCTGCATTCCGTTCCCCATGCTGGTCCAGGGGCCTTGGGGAAACTGAGAGGATGCAGCAGCCATATTGGGTGTCATGCAGAGCTGCGGTGCCCGCCCCTGCCCTGGGAAGCTTGGCCCTGCAGGTGCACGTGTGCAGACAGCCCCCTGAAGGGCGGGTCGAGTGACACCCACAGGAGAGGCATAGAGGTTCCAAGGGAAAAGTTTCTGCCTGGGTGGAGTTTGGGGGTTTGGGGGATTCCGACCCCCTGCTGAGGGTCCCCTCCAGGCAGGGATCCCAGGTGAGGCCCGACCTCATGCTCTGGGCTTGGCCTTCAAGGCTGGCCAGAGGCAGGAAAGTGAAGGGAAGCCCTACAAGGGTTCTGATCTCACCGCTGGCTGTGCCACCACACCCGAGTTCCTACACTCACCGCATGACCACGAGTGAGTGGAGAGGCAGGGAGTGGGACCAGGCGGGCGACGCCAGCCGGACAGCCAGCGGGCCCGGAAGGTGGTGGACTGTGTCCTAAGGAACCGTCTCGAGTTGGTACAGATTCCAGGCTCTTTTTATGAGAAAGACCAGGGACGAGGAAGAGGTTGACCCTAGAGAGGTGAGGGGTGGCCGCAGATACCTGGCACCAGTGAGGGTCCAGGAGGTGCCGTGGCCAGGGCATGGTGTTCCTGCAAGCTTTTAACACAGCACGGTTGCCCGGTCCTTGTCTCCTCGGGGGTTAGTCTGGGGAAAGGGATCGCTTCTGTTTTCTAAAGTTGAACTATGAGCTGAATTCCTCCTGGTCTAGGTGCTGGTGAACTTGCAGAGCCAGACAAAAGTTTGTGCGCCTGTGGTTCCAGCTACTCGGAAGGCTGAGGCGGAAGGATCGCCGGAGCCCGGCAGGTCGAGGCTGCAGTGGCCGGGAGCGGCCACTGCCCTCCAGTCTGGGCGGCAGAGCGAGACTCCAACTCAAAAATAAAATAAAATAAATGATCTCACGTGAGGGGCTGGGGTCGGAGGCAAATGGAATCAGCCATGCCAAGCCTCCTCCATCCACCGTCATAGGTGCCCGGCCCTCGGACGCAGAGCCCTCCTCTGAGTAACAAGGGGAGGACAGCGCCTCCCGGGACCCCCAAGGAGGACTAGTGGTAGCAGAGCCTGTGGGAGGTTTTGTGTCAAGCCTGGGGGAATTCAGAAGCAAGAGCCAGGTGGACTTCCCAGGGAAGGACCAGGGCCCAGGAGGAGGAAGGCTGTGGGAGGCCAACCCAGACCAAGACTCACTTGTGTCCCAGGAGGCTGGCAGGGCTCCCAGGCTCAGGGGCGTCTCAGAGGAAGCGATACCCAGGCAACTTGACTCGGGTCATACGCTTGCAGAAGGGAGGGGCTCTGGCTCGCCCTGGGGTCACCTGTGGGGAGGGTGGGAGGGAGGCTGGCCGAGAGTTGCCACTGAGACAGGAGTGTGGCTCCCACATGGGGAGGGGCCTGACGGGCTGGGCCCTGGGTCTGAGGGGGCCCTGGCACCACGTAGGGGCCAGGGTAGGAAGTGCGAGGCTGCCCGGTCTATGAGGAGAGCTCGGGAACCCGATAACCTCCAGGTGACAGGCCAGCAGGCATAACTCTTCATCTTGCTTTCTTCTTTCCTGATGACAAAAATAAACCACTCCTACTATAGAAATGTGAGGACACAAAAGAAAAGGCAAAGAGATTAAATATCACCTGCGCCCCACACACGCTGAGTGATTTGGGGGGCGCCGGGGAGGCAGGGGCGTCTCACGGGCCTATGGCCTGACCCCCAGGGCACAGGGACCTGGGACTGGCATGGGGTGTCCCACCCTCCACCTGTGTTACTCAAGCGCCCACGGGCTAGAGCACGAAGCTAGCTCTGCGGCTTACCGCGGGCCAGGTGGCTTTTGTAGGAGGTCATTCCACCTCTCCATGCCTCGGTTTCTCTCTTTGTGAAACAGGGTTGAGGGCAATGCTTACTCCATAGGATACAGTACGAGGCGCTGACGTCTGCCCACGTGGTTGTGTGGCGTCCAGGCTGCCGGTCCCTGTTGTGCACACAGATACCCTTTCCTTCCCGACACCCCCTGGCTGGGAGAGCCCTTGGTTTGGCAGAAAGCAAGGGTCAGGGAGGATTTGGGTGTTGAGATCTGCCCCCAGAGCAGTGCTGCCTGTCTGGCAGGAAGGCTGGCAGTCCTCGGGAAAGGGCAGGATGTGTCCCGTGAGCCCGGCCATGCTCACTGGAAAGCTAGCGGGTCTCAAACCTCCTGCTGCAGCCACGGCCGGCCCAGCACACCAGGTTCCCAGGCAAGGACCACCCTCCAAGACATGTTTATTACAGTATAGGTTTTGGAGGGGAGTGTTTTGTAATTCCCACAGGGGCACGTCTCAAGCTGCTCCCTCCAGGGCAGGGCACAGGCTGGCACGTGGTCACGGACATTGGAAAGGCCTGTTAGCAAATGCCAGGGTTCAGTCTAAGTCCTGTCACCCTCCCGCCCCACCCCTCACGGGAGGCCAATCACCGAGCTGACAAGTGTTGCCAGGGAAGAGGTTTTAATATTTTACGGGTGACATCAGTTGGAGAGACGGGAGTTAAACCTCAGATCCGCTCCCCAACATACCTGAGAAGGAAAAACAGGAGGGCTAGGAGGAATGGCCGGTCACCAGGCAGCCGGGTACAGTGAGGGGTCTCATTCCTGTGACCACGTGTGTGGAGACAGAAACCAGGGAAGGTGAGGACGCAGAGCCGCCAATAAGCCGCAGGTGTGTGTCCTCACACACGTGCAAGGCCCTCGAGCTTCAATTTTGCAGGCACCGGCTCGCTGGAAAGCTAATGGGTCTCAAACCTCCTGCTCCTGTATGTCCTCAAGCAAATAGCTCAAGCCCTCGTGCCTCAGTTTCCTCCCCTCAGAAAGCACTCTGGCACAGAGCGGCATTCCTCGAGGTCTGGAAGTGTCCAGCGGCTGGGCAGTGGTCTTCCCTCGGGTGCCCCTGACGTCAAGACCTGGGGACCCCAGCACCTGCTCACTCAATGAGATTGCCGCACCGTGCGTCTCAAGACAACCTTGACTATTGACAATCATTTTCACGAGTGACGTTTACTTGTTTCGGGCTTGATTCTTTAAAGCTCCGTTTTAACTGAGATCCCCCGATGTGTTTGCCTGTACACCTGTTGGGTAATGCTCCGAGACGGCTTGGGCAGGCTGAGGTTTTTGTTTTCTTCTAGTGGACACCGAAAGTCTCCCCAGAAGGCGAAGCTGGCATTCCCCACACCATCCGAGTCAGAAGATGCTCTGCTCCCAGGGCCAGGAAGCTAAACCAGCACAGCGGCCACCTGTCCAGAGCTGACCCGCGCTGGCTCCTGTGCCAGGCCCACATTGCATCCTCCCAGTTAGTCCTCGCAAGAACCTCACAAGGAAGGTTCATCCCCCATGTGGTCGCTCAGGAAACCGAGGCTCAGAGAAGCGCCTGTCATTAGGAGTCACTTTTCCTTCTCCCTCCCTCCCCCCTCCTGTGGTTCACTCCTCTTCCTCATCTCCAGCAGGGCCTGGGGGTGCCTGGCTCTCCACACAGTCATCCAAGGAGCCGTCTCCTTGGTAACAGGGCCTTCCACCTCCCTGGTGGGGCTGGCTTCACGGCCTGAGCGCCCACCTGAGAACCCCTCTGGGGCGCAGCTGAGACCCCCGTCACCTCGCAGGCCCGGGACAAAGGCCTCAGGCACCGCTCAGGGCGCCCACCCTTAGGGCCGTGGGTGGAATTTTAAGATCCAGAAGTATTCTTAAAAAGTACCCATGCGGTTAGTGAGACCTGCGAAATAATTGCAGTCAAGCAATTACTTCTTTTAAAGGCTTTGGGGGTGTTGAGATCCAGGCTCAGAGGTTTTGTGATCCAAGCGAGTCGTTCTCCGCCACGGCCCAGGCTGCTCTGCTCCAGCCACAGGTGCCCCTGGGGTGCATCCTTCCTGCGTGTGCCTGCCCCGCCCCCCCGCAGCCCTGCAGGCCCAGGCAGGAGCCAGAGACGAGAGGGAGGGCTAGGGGAGGAAGGAGAAAGTTGGCAAAGCCGGGCCTTTTCCAGAAGCTCTCAGGGTCAGCTCTGTCCACACAGGACACCCAAGCAGTCCTCTGTGGGGGTGGGGAGGACAGACAGGTGAGCGGTACAACCCTCTGCAGGGGGCCAGAGGGTTAGGGGGTGCAGCTCTCTGCAGGGAGCCAGACGGTTAGGGGGTGCAATCTTCTGCAGGGGATCAGACGGTTAGGGGGCTGCAGCCCTCTGCAGGGGACCAGGTGGTTAAGGGGTGCAGCCCTCTGAAGGGGGCCAGACTGTTAGGGGCTGTAGTCCTCTGCAGGGGGGCAGACTGTTGGGGGTGCAGCCCTCTGCAAGGGGCCAGACGGTTAGGGGGTGCAGCTGTCTGTAGGAGGCCAGATGGTTAGGGGTACAGCCCTCTGCAGAGGGTCAGACGGTTAGAGGGTGTAGCCCTCTGCAGGGGGCCAGACTGTTAGGGGGTGCAGCCCTTTACAGGGGGCCAGACGGTTAGGGGGTGCAGCCCTCTGCAGGGAGCCAGATGGTTAGGGGGCTAGCCCTCTGCAGGGGACCAGGCGGTTAGGGGGTGCAGCCATCTGTAGGAGGCCAGACGGTTGGGGGTACAGCCCTCTGCAGAGGGAGACGGTTAGGGGGTGTAACCCTCTGCACAGCGCCAAACTGTTAGGGGGTGCAGCCCTCTGCAGGGGACCAGGCGGTTGGGGGTGCAGCCCTCTGAAGGGGCCCATACGGTTAGGGGGTGTAATCCTCTGCAGGGGGGCAGACTCTTAGGGGGTGCAGCCCTCTGCAGGGAGCCAGACGGTTACGGGGTGCAGCTGTCTGTAGGAGGCCAGACGGTTGGGGGTACAGCCCTCTGCAGAGGGTCAGACGGTTAGGGGCCAAACTGTTAGGGGGTGCAGCCTTCTGCAGGGGATCAGACTGTTGGGGGTGCAGCCCTTTGCAGGGGGCCAGACGGTTAGGGGGTGCACCTCTCTGCTGGGGGTCAGATGGTTAGTGGGAGCAGCCCTCTCCAGGGGGCCAGATGGTTGGGGAATGCAGTCCTCTTTGAGGAGGAAAGAACAGTTCAGGGTGCGGTTCTCGGCAAGGGGAATGGACAGCTGAGGGGTGCAGTCTCTATGGGGCCAGACAGTTGAGGGGTAAGGCCTTTCACGAGGAGACAGAAGAGTTGAGGAGGGAGTACATACTCTCTGAGGAGCAGAACAGTGGAGGGCTGCAGCCCAGGGCCCCTCTGTGTCCGGAAACCCCTTGGAAATCCCTTCTCCCCTCCCCTCTGAGTGTGAGTCCAAGGCCCTCATTCCCACTGTCTCCTCCTCTCTCCCGTGTCTCCTTCTCCGTCTCTCCTTTCTCCCCCCTCCATCCTTCCTTGGCTCCCCGGGAAGCATCCGCTCAGGGCTGACGTGGGTAGAGTGACTCCTGCAGCCCTGCCCTCAGGGAGCTTCCACCTTGAGCAGGCCCAGCGAGCGGCCAGGTCGGGCAGGATTATGATGGGCACAGAGCTCGGCGGAGCCTGGCACTGTCTTGGGTACCAGGGAAGCTTCCGAGGGCTTTCAGCAGAAGTTGCCCTCCCCACCCATGGGCATGCGGGGACGCTGGCCTTGGCAGGACCGGTGGGCACGCCGGTTTGAGTGTCCTGAGCCCGGGCTGGAGCCAGCACCTGCTCCTGCCTGGCCGTGAGAAAGACCTGCCAGTGGTCCCTGCCCCTGGGACGGGGGCAAGAAGCAGAGCAGCAGGGAACCCTCAGCCTGGAGCCGCACCCAGTCCCACAAGTCCTCAGACTCAAGAGTGAGAGGTGCTTCCAGCGGCGGGCCACTGCAGGACCGTGAGTGCCACCCGGCACTCCTGGGACCAGAGTGGACTGGCATCGGGTGACATTCATGCTGGGCCTTAAATCCAGCCAGGCTGGCGCAGGGGAGACCATGGACAAAGAAAATGGTGATCCAGCGTGGGGTTTCAGGACTCTGAGTCCTGCCCTCCCCACGCGCTCTGCACACCCCCGCCCACCCAGGCAGGCCCAGGACGGTGCTCCCTGTCCTACAACCCACAGGCCCCAGGACGCCCCTGTGGAGGTGCCCCGAGACCAGGGAGGGTCCACCCATGCCCCCGATGCGCGAGCTCTGCCAAGACCCTGTCTCAGAGCTTCACCTCGCCTGAGACTCCTCCTCACACCCTCCTCCCCACAGTCACCTCTGGAGAGCAGGCAGCAGGGCAAAGGCCTGCACTGGCGGCCCCAGAAGCCCCACAGAATCCCCCCGGCGCCCACCTCCCCCTTCACCCACGTAGCCCGGTCCTCCCAAGCCAGCCCTCACCTCCACCATTCCCACCTCACCCTCCTCCCACCTTCCCGCTCCCCACCTCATCCTCCCCCCAGCCCCAACCCCTGGTCCTTAGTCCTGGCCTCTCCCTTCACCTGGAAGGAGCAGCCCCTCTCTCCTGTCTTCCGCAGCCCCCTCCTCCGGGGACTCGCTCCTTCCTCGGGGCCGCGTCTTTCCCTCCGGCGGACAGTCCTCCCGCTGCATCTGTTAGCTCGGGGTCCTCTCTGCCCCGTGAGGGTGCGAATGTTCGCGGGTCTGTCCACGGCATGAGCCCTCAGTGGGCCCCGGACCCCAGGGTCCTGCCAGGGCGCACAGCCCCAGCCTCCGCTTGGAGTGCAGCAGCCTCACTCTGTTGAGACTCGGCTGTCCCGGAAGCCCTAGCCCTGGAATCATGCTAGGGGAAGCAGCACCCCAGGTGAGCACAGGGCGTGTGTGGCCACCTTCCCGCCCTGTCTCGCGCCCGCGGGTGTGTGGAGCAGCTGTTTGTCCCATGGAGGCTGCCTCCTCCACGGCCAGAGCTCTGTGCCCAGAGGACATTCCACACCGTCAGCCTCGGAGATCAAGAAAAATGGCCTGTTTTCTTTGGGCCCCCTCACTCAGTGAGCTGGATCCGCTGTGACCTGAGCCCCTGCCTGGACCTCGGGGGGCTGAGGTCCCCAGGGCAATAGGTTTGCAGGCCCACTGGCAGACCCCGCTCGGGGTCCAGGCTGCCTCTGTCTGCCCCTCCCTCGTCTCCCCAGGTAATCTTTCATTTCCTACTTCCCCTGCCCTGCTGGGGCTCTAGGCTTCACCCAGGTGGTCCACCAGGCTGTGCAGGTAGCCAAGGCTCTTCACCTGGCCAGCCTCCAAGGACACCCCTTCTAGTGCCCTCCCACCCCAGCCCTGCAGGTCCCAGCCCCCGCAGTGCTGTCAGCTGCATGGGCATTCTTCTCCAGGGCTCTCCTCCATTTCGGAGAGCCGTGGGACCAGTGTGGCTCCTCCTGGGTCCACTAACTCATGTAGCCCTCAGGGCCCGACCTCCTTGGGGACCAGTAAAAGTCCGCTTCCCTTCTCCTCCCCAGCCCCCACCCCCACCAGAGCCAAGGCCTGCACCACGGTGCAGCCTGGGCACCACCCAAGTCCGGACGCAGGGTCCACCCTCGGCCGAGGCTCATTCCTCCCCGTGCCGGGCATTGAAGGCTGCAAGCCGGGCCGAGGCATCCTTCTTCCAGCTTTCAACACACAGGAAGAGACGCAGAGAGTTATCCCTGAAGAGCAAAAGTGGGTGCTTCAGAATCACATCCAATTCCTAATCGTGCTTGTTATTCAGCGTTCCTGCAGCTCTCAGCACGGCGAGTGGAAATTTTATGTCTTGGAAGCGAGAACTTTTACTCCCAGGACTCACACAGAAAAGGCCTGAATCATTCCAAAACAAATTAACTCCTAATTAGCCGGTGCATCTCAAAGCAACAAGGAGAAAGCAAACACAAAATTGATGGTGTCCAGGTGCTTCAACATGACCTTCCACCGTGGCGTAGATATTTATCTGCAGACGCACATTTAGATCCGTGAAGCCTGCATGGTTAGTCCTGCATTTCTCAGCTAGATCTACCATGTTTAACTTGGCTGTCAACTGACTTTTAAATCAAAGCTTGATGATTCCTGTATGTGACCAGTCTTTTATATCTTATGTAGAAAAGAAGCAAGCATTCTACCTCGCAAATTCATGTTCCTTGTTCTCACTTTGAAATATACCTTCCCCTAGCCGGGCTCAGTGGCTCAGCCTGTAATCCCGCACCTTTGGGAGGCTGAGGTGAGTGGATTGCCTGAACCCGCGGGTTCGAGACCCGCCTGGGCAGCGAGACCTCATCTCTACAATAAACCAAAAAATCAGCCGGGCGTGGTAGCGCATGCCTACAATTCCAGCTACTCAGAAGGCTGAGGCGAAAGGATCGCCGGATCCCAACAGGTTGAGGCTGCGGTGGCCGGGAGCAGCCTCTGCACTCCAGTCTGGGCGACTGAGTGAGACTCCAACTCAAAAAAAAAAAAAAGAAACATACCTTCCCTTTGTTCAATTTCAAGTACCTGCGACGTGTCTCCTGTGTATCTGGGAACGCGCTAGGCCTTGGGGACAGACATCCGTGCATCGAACCCCTGTCCTCTATCCAAATGTACTGGGCTGTTTCAACCCCATTGAAAAGACCAGAACAATAGAAAGCATGTCAGAACTAACAATGCTGGGAGGTGTCTTCAGGAGACCCCAACTCATGGAGTACCGTGGGACTGGCTGAGGAAGGCCCCAGGTGGCCCCAGGTGGCCCCAGGTGACCAGCCCCTCACCTCAGGCAAAGCCAGAAAGGGGAGGAAACGGCGGTTGCAAAGGTGATCAGAAAAGGCTTGGTGACTCTGGGGACAGTGATACGTAGTGTGAGGGCGGGTGGCAGGGGGCTTGGGAAAGCTCCCAGGGCCTCATTCCCCTGCCAGGATGTGTTCTTGGTAGCTGGAGGAACCAGCACGGGTTTTTAAGCAGCGAGGGAACTATTCCAGGGAATGATTTCTTTATCCAAGATGAAAACGTTTGTATAAAGGTGATGTATATTTGCAGTAAAGCACTCAGATAGTAGAGGGAAAAGCTCACCACTCAAGAGTGAGAATTCCTGTTAACTTTTTGATGCACATTCTTCCAGACACAGGGTCTGAATGCACTTTCCACCTCTGTGTGGAGGGAACTGTGCTCTGCCCGGCGCTCTGGGCTTTCTTTTGCCCAGGGACAAGGCATCTCAGGAGGCCTCTCATGGCGACAGACTAGACCAGGCCCAACATCTCCACAGAGCCAAATTCCTGGGGAGGATAGACCAACCACAGGTGATGGGCCCCGGGGGAAGCACGGCTCAATTTGTCTTGCTGTTCAGCATTACAAACAACACTGCAGTGGATATCCTCCCCTCCAGAGTCCTGACCATGGGAGGAGCTCAGGGTCAATTCAGCTCTGCTCTGGGTGGGCCTGGGGTTGACGGCAGTGCAGGGCCAAGTGATCAGGCTGGTGTGTCATGGGACGTGGGACATGTCTCTTACATACAACATGGCCACGAGCTACATGTCAGGAAAGGCCTTGGTGTGAAAGACGGATGCTCTAATCCAGTAAAAGGGAACTGGAAAGGAGGAGGGGAAAGAGAGAGGAATTGAGACCCAGCGACCCCCAAGATAAAGAGAGCACCTCCAAGAGATAAGAGGAGCTAATGCATTTGCAAAATAAGAAAGAACTGGGTCTTTGGGACATGAATTCCAAATTCCTGCGTATCAATACAACAGATAGCAGAAGGTCGAGACGCTGCTGTTGGGGACACAGGACAAGAGAATAGAAGGGGAGAGAGGTGTCAAATGGAGATGGACGGGAGACAGGAATGTTGGGGAGGACCTGGGAGGCGGAGCAGCGACCACAAGCTGCTGAAGGAACACAACCAAAGGAGAGCACAGCAAACACGGGGGGAAGGGGACTTCAGAGAAGCAACCCTGCCATGGCCTAGAGAGCAGACTAAAGGCAGAAGCCCAGGGCCCCAAGTGTCCAGCACAAACTTGAAGCCAAAGAAGCACATCTGCATGGAGCATCACGGCACGGTGAAACAGGTCCCAAGAAGGATCAGGAGGCAAAGTGGCTTCCGGCATCTCAGCAGCAGCCTTCGTACCTGGAGAGAACGGTGGCAAGGAGGCTCTCCCTGCACCCCCAGAATTCTAGGCCCAGCTCCACTGCCCACCCAGCACCAGCCAAGGGCAGGGCTTTCCCTCTTCCTGGAAGTTTGCCACCCTCGTGCCTGAATGAGCACTTTGCAAAGGATATCCCCACCACAGGAAGGAGGAAGGCAACAGAAAGGAAGGCACAGGGCTGAGGAAACAGGGACTTGTTAGGTTAAAAATATCCCCATGGGGGGTATCTGGTCGGCGATCTGGTGTCACGTGAAAGATGCAAAGAATTGCACAGAAGTTAGGTTGGGAAATATAGTTTACTTAGAAAGTAAATTAGAGAGAGAGAGAGGAAATTTACCACCTGGAAGGGGGCCAAAGTTAGGAAGCATGGCAGCCATAGCTCAAGAAGTCACAAGGCGAGACCATAGCTTAGCAAAGCAATGACTAGAAAGTAAATTAGAGAGGCGGGGAATAGGAGATTCACCTCCCCAAGGTAGGACAGGGGGCCAAAGTTTAAGAGCATGGTGGAGGCCACAGCTCAATGAGCACATGGCCTCACCAGTTTAGTAAAGCAATGGTGAATGGCTGCTCAGCGTCAAATCCTTTTCAACCTTCCTTTGATGGGGAAAAGGTGATTGGGTGGTGCTCTGTTCCACATCATTACGAAGGGCGGATGAGCACGGTACTGACGTCAGGTGGGCACCAAGGCGGATGCATGGGTCAGTCACATGATGGCTGCCATGTGGGCAGGGTCCGTGACATGAAGGTTCTGCAGAGCTGATGAGGTTAACTTGTGCACGAAACAAGCTGGAAGGGGGTTGCAAAACAATGATCAGTAGCTACCTCTGAGAAACCGGTTCTGTCCTTGGCTAGTGATTTGAGGGTAAATTAAAGAGAACTGCGAGATAAAAGTGAAGGCCGCTCATGGAGTATATTGACTCCATGTTATGTCCCTGCAGGGCTCATCCCAGAAAGGAGGCAGCGTCTCCCCCGGGTCAGAGCTGAGCCCGCGTAGAGCGGGAGCCAGAAGTCACGTCCAAGACTGTTGTGTCCAAGAGAAAAACGGATTGGGACAGCTTCCTGCTGTGGGACAAGCCACCCTCTGTACATGACACAAAAGTTCCTGCTATATCGAAAGTTCAGGGCGAGACTGGTGTCAGGTACCTGGAGAACCAAGCAAGCAGAAAAGCAGGGGTGTGATCTGAGGAAAAATGCAAAAATTAGCACCCGAAGGGTGACTATGGCTTGCCATAAAGAAGGAATGACAAACACCATTGAGCACAGCAGCAATTTGACTAAAGACCTGATCTTTGCTTAGACCTGATTGGAAAGATGTAATCAGCGTCCACTTTGGGAGGGAGGGAGGGCAAGACCCCAGGAGAAGCCAGGCACAGCTGGCAGTCAAGAGACAGGGTCTGAAATCGAAATTAGCATACCCAGAATAAACGCGCCATTTGGAAACGTGGAGAAAAAGACCCAGCCAGCGATACCAAACCAAACTCAAACAGATGCCGAGGTGAAAGCGATCGCGTCCAGGGAGTGGGCTGGACAAGCAGTTTTTGCCAAAACCCTGGGAGAAGGATTTGGCCTTTCAAAATATGCACTTAACATATTGCTTCAGTGAATAAAAACTTAAGGGGAGTAGGGAATCTGCTCACTCAGGAATTGGCCCTGTGCTTTCTCTCTGGAAACAACAAGGGGTATGAGGACCGGTCCTCCCCAGGCCCTGGACTCCAGCCCAGTGAGCCCTTGGAGGTGGAGGCCCGACCAACACACCCTGGAGGCTGAGGCCGGACCCCACTCTAGACTGTGGGGGCCACCTCTCATCCAGGAATGTGGAAGAGGAAGTGATCCAGGCAGAAGCTGGAGAGGGCCAGGGCCCGGGTCAGGAGTGAGGCCAACACAGCGCTGTGGGACGTCTGAGGCCATCTGGCCAGAGGACAAGGCCCAGGATCACAAGTCGTTTGTGTAATCAGCTCTAGCATGGAGATGCTGCAAAGCCCTCTCCCTCCTCCGTGGATGCTTCCTGGACTCAGGGTTGGAAAACAATGGCACAAATTGTTTCAAAAACTGGACTTTTCAGAAACGCTTCCTGGTCCCCACCCCATGATGCTGATGTAGCAGCAGCCACCCCCCACCCCCACCACCCGAGGCCTCCCCTACAGTCAGAGGGCAGAGGCCACATCTCACTCAGGATGCTGGAAGCAGAAACAGGCACTTTGCAAAGCCGTCAGCCGGCATCTGCCCAGCATACCTGGCACCTGCCTGGTGCTCACCCACAGCCTGCACTCCACCCAGGCCCAGCGGGCACTCATGTGGCATCTGGGCTCTGCATCTCACCCCGTGGGGTGCGTGTCTCTGTCAGCTGACACCCAGAGCCTGAGGTGGCCAACTCAGTCTCACCCAGCCTGGCTGGTAGAAACTTCCCTGCACAGGTGCTCCCTGGAGGCAAGATCTGGCAGCCCAGGTGTCCATCTGCCCGGACTCTCCTGCCTGAGTCCAGAAGTCACTACAGCATGTCCTAAAGACTTTCAGCCTGACCTCCCCAGTCCCACCCACTCTAGGATGGGACACTTATGGTCCCCAGAAAAGAATGGGCATGGCTGCCTCTCCTGGGCTGCTGCCAACACCTGGCTGGACTCTCTCTCCATTCCACTGGCTGCATCCCCAGGTCTCAGGAGCAGACTCCCCTGGAGAAGATAGAGCCCTTATCAAGGCTGGAGAGGTGACCCCAAGGGCGAGCCTGGCAGGAAACTGTGGCCCTGTGTGTGGCCTGTGGCTGACCCGTCTCAAGCCCCCAAATCTCCAGATCCTTCCACCAATTCCAGACTCTGCCCGAGGGCCAGCACAGGCTAGAGCTGCATTCCCAAGCATTTGCCAGAGGACCAGAGAGGCACCCTGAAGGCCTCCTTGGGGAGAGATCTGGCTGTGACGGACCTGAGGGTGCCTTCCTCTTTCTTCTGCTGAGGGACTGAGCCCATACCGCTTGCAGCTCTTCCAGATGGTGGCTAACGCAGTCAGGCACAGCCATGCTCTGCTTCCGGTCCTCCCCTGACTCCCTTCCCCTGTCCTCCCACTTGCTGCCCTGAAATTGTACCCCCTGAAGCATTAGCACTTAATCCTTGTCTCAGGCTCTGCTTTCTAGAGCACTCCGCTAAGCCCAAGGGCAGGGCAGGGAAAAGAGTTGCAGTCAGGGGAAACAGGCTATGGCTATGCAAGGACTCCATGTGAGAACTGCAGGACACCCAGCAGGGAGACACCTGGATGAACGGGCCTCATGGGATGATCAGCTACTTTGACCCAAACTTGAACGGGCCCAGGCCGTGTTGGCTTTGCCCTCTCCAAGCTCACCATGGCAGGCTCCCGAATCTTCTGAACCCATTCCCCTCCATACGGGAGGGGCAGTGACAGCGTCACTGCTGCTTAGGGAAGCTGGGGGGGTCTGTTGCCTCAGGGCTAGCGGGAGGGCTGGCTTTCTGGTCCAGCTGCATTCCCAGACCCAGCGGAGGGATGCCCACATGGACCCAAGGAAGGTCAGGCCCCAAGGCAGGAAGGCCGGGCTCATGCCACCTTTCCCAAAACTCACTCCTGGCCTCTTGTTAAGGCCTGCATGTAATTCACGGAGCATCTGATCCTGGCTTGCCAGTGACTGTGCAGTGACCAAGACTGCCCCGAGCCCTTCCCGGCTCTTTCAAGTTGTGTGTTGGCTTGTTTTTTGCTCAAAGTCAGGAAACTGCCTTTTTTTTGAACCAAGGTAGTGAACTAGAAAATGTGGAGTTCAAGTTAGGGTCAAAATAACCAACGATGAGTTCAGGATGGGCTTACGGCCCTAAGCAAGTTAACCCGACCTGATCACGGCTGTGTGTAGTCATGTACTCACAGAAACATAAGAGAACGCATACATGCAGGCCTCACACACACACACACCCACGGACATGACACATCCCCACAAACACGTATGCACGCAGACATACTCACACAAGGGAACACACATATTCAGGCATCTTACACACCCACACACTCCAAAGACACGACACATGAAACATGCATGCACACACACACAGACACACCTGCACACACATTCACACACACACCCAGAGAAACACACATGCTCAGGTGGCTGGACAGTCCAGACAGCACAGGATGGGGACAGGCTGCGCAGAAGCCCTGAAGGCGGGAAGCTGGGGTTCACTCCACCTTCCCCATTTTCCTCCCAGGCAGCACCACAGCCATCAGAGCAAGGTCTGCACCTGCAGTTTGCCTGCAGTGACCCTGGGCCTCGGTGCTTGCCACCAGAGTAGCCATTCTCAACATGCGCTGATCCCAAGGTGCCAGGGCCCGTGCTAGAGACACACAGCACACCCCTCCCTGTACAGCCAGGGAAACTGAGGCAAGACTCAGTTGGAGTCTATGGAGTAAGGCCCAAAGCAGTGGCGATGGCTCTCAGTCCAGGCTTGTGAGTATGAGGGTTAATTTTACGCATCCACTTGACTGGGCCATGAGGTGCCCAGACGTCTGGCCAAACTTTCAAGCATTATTCTGGGTGTGTCTGGAAGGGTGTCTCTGGGGGACAGTAGCATTTGAATGATAAACTGAGGAAAGCAGAAGGCCCACCCCTATATGGGTGGGCCTCAACCAATCACTGGCGGCCAGAATAAAACAAAAAGGCTGAGTGAGAAGGAACCATCCTACCTGCCTGCAAAGCTGGACCATGGATCTTTCTCTGACCTTCTGGTCTGGCCTGGAACACTGGCTCAGTCCATTTCTCAGAGCCAGCCTCTTCTGCCTCTGCATGCATGGAGACCCTATACCTGTATTTCTCTAGGACCCAGACCAGCACAGGGAATAGGGGCTTCCAGGGTGTGGGCTCGGCTCATGGGACTTCCCACGGTGACAGTCACAGATATTCATGGACCACGACCCATGCTCCAGCCACAGTTCCATGTACTTTCTGAGTCCCTGGGACAACCTGTCTGCAGCCTACGGTATAGCACAGAGGGCTAGAGTAACAGACCTGAAGCCATACATTTGGCAAAGGGCAAAACCGGGCCTTGAACCCAGGCATGGGCCAGCTCCAGGGCCTGCACACTTGACCCCTGCCTGAACCATGCGACCCTCTGACAAGGCCACTCGAGCCCTTAGGCCTGCTCTGCTCTCACTGCCTCCTTGATGGGCTGGCCTTGAGCAGCTAGGCCTGAGCCCTCCCTGTGGGGCATGGGTGACCCCAGGAAGAGACCACATGGGGAGCAAGAAACACAGGAGGCAGCGGAGGGCAGGGCAGACAGAATAGTCTCGGAGGTCTGCCTGGGAGAGGCGCTGGACAGGGGGATGCCGGGGGGAGAGAGAGACTGGACAGGATGCTGGGACATGGGTCATCACTGAGAGCCAAGCTGCAGGGCAAGAATGAACTCCCCTGGTGAGGAGTTCGTGGGGTCCCAAGCCACGATGGCGAGAGGTCACAGCTGGCTTGCCAGCCAGCCTTTTCCAGAGAAACGGAACCAACATGTGAAGGCATTTATTTCAGATTCAGCTCATGCCATTTGGCGCTGTCAAGTCTGAACCCTGCAGGGCAGTCTGGAAACACAGCCTTGAGGCAGGAAGCGCCCCCTTCCTCCAGGAAGTCTTCATGTTTGCTCTGAAGGCCTTCGATGAACTGGATAAGAACCACCCCCCCTGCCAGAGTACCCAGGGTGCTCTTCTTTAATTAAAGTTGATAGTCTGAGCACCCCTGCAAAACACCCCCACAGCAGCCTCTAGATGAAAGTCTGTCTGGCTCACCGGAGGCTGCAGCCTGGCCAGTTTGATGCAGAACTGACCAGCACGATGGAGGGGTCACAGCAGGCCTGGAACCAGGAGCCTCGCGTTCTAGGATCGGCTGCCGGGATTCATGTCACGTGGAGACTGCTGCTCAAGCCTGTGCCCAGGGGCGGGGCGGGCCTGGCTTCCCAGGAGACAGTACTCATACACCCGCACGCACTCATGGGAGACAGGGCAGCGGTCTCCACAGCCAAGGGCTTCGCTGACACACATTCTCTTCATTCTTTCCCTCAAACGTCAGATGACTCTGGAGTGGGGTCCTGGTGGGAGGTGCGATGGTTTGTGGGAGAAGCGTTCTGGGGGTCCCGAGAGCCCCCAGGGAGGCAGAAGGATGCCGTGCAGAATGGGTCCTGGGGAAGACCTGGACACTTTCTGGCCACCTGGGGAGCCGCCGCTGAGGAGGTGACACTGGGAGGGCGGGGTGGCAGGTGGCACGGAGCAGCAGAGCAGGAGCAGGAACGGGCCGGCCACCATGTGACTCCAGCCAGGTCTCCCCCAAGTCCGGACCCCACCTGCCCTATCAGGGGTGAGGCAGCCATCACCAGCATCACAGTGAATGAGCCCCCGAGACCACCTTCCCACCAGCATCCCAGCTGCCGCCCTGGGTCTGAAGGCCCACTGGCAAGGAAGACTGGAACCTTCCACGTGGGTCCCCGTCCACTTTGTGAGTGAGAATTCAGCCAGTACAGAGCACCCATTCAGACGTGACCTCCCCTCCGTGCCTTGGCAGGAAACCAGCCGTCTCCCGTGCCCCCACGGTGTGCTGAGCTGGCACATTCCAGAGAGAAGAGAAGAGGCTGGAGGCCACAGAAATCCCAGAGGCCGCCCAGACTCCCCAGGACAGGGGCAGGGGTGGAACCCAGTGAAGTGGGACGGGTGGGGTAGGCTTGCCGGAGGAGGGTGAGGGTGACAGAACACCCAGGAGACCTCGGAGATTTCCAGAGTCTGGACGGGCTGCCTCCCAGGCAGTGCTTCCCGGCTCTGTGGCCTGGGCAACTGCTCTAGGTGGGCTCCTAGAAGCCAGGTGGGTCTGGTCCCTGTGGGAGTCCCATGTGTGGGCACGTGGCCAGGCCCTAAGCACAGGACAGCCATAGAGGCGCCGCACAGATCTCTCTCCGGAGATGCTGCACTGTGCAGCCAGGCATGGTGCCTGCAGGATTTGCTTCAGCCCTCGAGCCAAGGCCACTCAGCCCCCAGTGGCTGTGGGCCGTGCCCAGGCTTGTCAGGGGACAAGAGCCCGCTGGAGCCCACGCTGGACTTGTCTGGGGCTCCTTCACCCTGGACCACTCGTCAGATGGCCAAGCCTCCCTGAGCTGCACCCAGGCCCGGGACTCCTCCCCACCACCCCCTCCCCAGGCATGCCCTCCCCCACGGCTTCCCCTCCCTTGTCTCCCACAAGCACCCCCTCACCAGGTCCCTGGCTTGGCATCTACCTCCCAGAACGCCCAAGCCATCATCACTTGAGGAAGAAATGAATAAATACAGGGACAGGACCTCAGCCCATGCCGGCTAACTCATCCCACCCCGTTTCCCCACCTTCTTCAGATCGCAAGGGACAGGTTTGGGTGGAAGGACACTCGGGCTTTGCAGGAACAAGAACACAAAGGATGTGCAGGGGGACCACGGGTATGCCCAGAAACCCAGGTCTCCGAGAAGGTGGAGCCTGAGGTGCCACTCTGCAGGAAGAATTCAAGCCCGAGGGAGAAAGACCAGGAGGCAAAGTGACAGTGGCACTTGTGGCCTGGGCTGGCACCAGGGGACGGTGAGCAGAAGATCCGGTGGACGTGCCCGGATAGCCCTGGGGGCTTCTGGGGGGCTGCATGGAGGACTCACGCCGGGACCGTCTGCCTCCCTCCTCTGTCCCCTCACTCTGCCCTGCTGAGCGCTAACTCCTGCACTCTCTGTGTGCCGCTTGGCCAGTCCTGTGATCTGAGTAGGGTGTCACATTCACATCAGAGTAGAGGGGCCACCTGGCACAGGTGTGCTGCCAGCCAGGAGAAACAGGTGCCTGAGGGGTGGAGAAGCTACCCAGAGATCAGGTCCCTTTGCACTGCCAAGCCTGGCCTCGAGGAGTCCAGAGAGAGAAAGATAGAGGCTCGGCCACCTTCAAGCTGAGCGTCCTGGGGCAAGTGACGCTGCCTGGCTGAGCCTCATCGGCAGAGGGGATGCAGTCGAGCCTCCCAGCAGGTGCCTCCACGTCCGGGGCTGCCGTGCACATGAGCACACTCCGAGGGTTCAAGCAGAAGGAATCCACCCTCCCACCACTCTTGAGTCACACGTTCAAGTCTGGGGAGGAGGGGGCTGTGTTCCCTCCAAGAGCTCTGGGAGGCTCTTCCAGCTCCTGTAATCCTTGGTGTCCCTTGCGGCAATTCTTGGCATCCCTTGGCACGTGGTCACATCGCTCTGCTCTGCCTCTGTCCTCACGGGTGACCTCCTCATCCTCTGTATCTGCTCTGTCTGCTCTTACAGGACACCTGTTATTGGCTCTAGGGTCCACCTAGGCAATCCAGGATTGCCATGTCTCAAGATGCTTCGTCACAGCTGCAAAGACCCTTTCTGCAAATAGGGCCACAGTCACAGGCTCCAGAACTTGGGATGTGGACACATCTTTTGGGGTCCCATTCGGCCTGCTGCAAGAGGGGAGTGAACCCAAGGATGTGGAACTCTCAGCCTCAGAGGTGAGCATAGTTCCACAGGGTGTTATTTCTCTCGATAAAAGATCATCAGGTCGCGCGCACCTGTAGTTCCAGCTCCTTGGAAGGCTGAGGCGGAAGGATCGCCGGAGCCCAGCAGGTCGAGGCTGCGGTGGCCAGGAGTGGCCACTGCACTCCAGTCTGGGCGACGGAGTGAGACTCCAACTCAAAAAAAAAGACCATCAGGTCACCTGACCTGCCTGTGAGATCCACTAAGGCCACGTCCAACTGGGACGGTGGTGTGGACAGGGAGCGGGCAGGAGGAAACTGGCACAGACTGGTACTCCTGGATTGCCCTATCTCCAGTCTCGCTACCCTCAGGATGCCACAGGTGTGTGTGGCACCAAGCAGGAGGTCATGCCATGAGGCTCTGACATCCTTGGATGAGACGCTGGCACACCAGCCTGGCCGCAGCAGCCACGTGACCATTTCTAGGGCAGCATTGCTCGTTGCTCATGGTCCCCACTGGGTATCTGCTGGGGTGCTGGCTTCCCGGTCTGCCCTAAAAGGAGGGGTGGGTGCCCAGTCCGGCAAGGCAGAAGGGAGCTGGGTCCGAGCAGGGACCTCCTCATCCTGCAGGGCCTGGCTCCTGGCTGGACCCACGCGTGGGCAGAGATGCCCAGTGAGGATCAAGAACTATGGCTCCATCTCCCTGGCCCAGTGGTCTCACCGGGTGAGTCTCCTCTGTGGCTGAGGGGTCTGGCTCTCTGAATTGCAGGTCCTCATCTGCAAAATGGAGATCACCCTGATCTCACCGCGTGTGGCTCTCCAAGGACTGAGTGAGCTGGTGTAGGTGGAGGTTTCTTGAATGGCGTCCAGCACAAGGTGGGCCCCACGGGAGGCTGGCCAGCACCATTATCACAAAGCATATGGAGTCCCTCTCGGTGCCCTAATAGGAGCGTGGCTAGTGTGGCCTCTGGGGTCAGTGGGTGAGTGGCCAGTATTCAGGGCACAGACCGACAAGCACGCCCAAGGAGGGGCAGAGGCCCATGGGTAGGGCTGGGACTCTCTGAGGGGGGTCTGCTGCTCCCCCAGATGCTCAAGGGGAAGAGACAAGAAGGACACTAGGTGGACAGGACTGGTGGGCCTGGGTGTGGCCCCCACTGTTTCCTGGCACCTGAGACTTGGAGAGAGGGCAGCAGAGGAAGTGGCAGGGGAGGCTGGAGTGGCCAGGCAACAAGGTCACTCCAGGCACTGAATGCACCAGACATGCCCAGAGGCCTGCAAAGACCCCCCACCCAGGACCTACCCCAGACCTCAGACAGAGACCTCCCCAACCTCCACCCAAGTTGCCAGCATCCTTCCCCATCTATTCTCACTCTTCTTGTGTCCTAAGGCTGGTGCCCAGTGGGGCCTCCTGTACCCCTTAAATAAGAAAAGAAAGCATGAAGATGCCGTCCAATTCACTCTGTGAAATGGGTCCCTGGGTAGATGGTTCCCTCTCTCCACCTGCTCTGCTTCCCTGCTGGTTTTGCAAAGTCCATCCATAAGTTGATCCTAACTGTGTTAGCTAAGATTTAAGACTTTCACACAAAACATGGAAGAATCCAAGCTGGCTCCAATGAGCTGGATGGCTGGGTTTGTAGGCCTCTATTTGGGGAGGGGAGAGGAAGGGAGGGTGTGATGGGGGGAGCCTGAGTGGGCCATAAACACATCTGCCCTCGTCAAATCACACACCGGGTTGGGTGGGTGCTGTTATCGGTCCCATTTAGAGTTAAGGAAGCACAAAGAGGTGAAGCCACACTCCCAAGCTCACACAACCTGGATGGAGCAGAGCAGAGATTTAAGTCCTGGTCTGGCTGACTTCCAAGCAGTGCCTTTTGTCACGATCCCTGGTGGACTCTCTCCCTAGCACTTGACAGAAAGGAGGGGCAGCAGATAGGCCTGAAGCATCTGGAAATTAGCAGCAAGTTCTGTAACTAGGCTAGGAAATCATTAGGCAAACTCTGGGATGGGGGTTGTGGCCGAGCAGAATTCAGGTCAGGATGGACAGGGCGTAGCGGGCTCCTTCCCTCGGATCAGCACATGGGTGCCACGGAGAGAGGCTATGGGCCTCATGGCTACTCGGGGTGATCCTGGCTGCTTCAGGGTGTCTAGGTGTGGAATCCTGGCCGTGACTACAGGATGCCTGGTCCCCCACATGCCAGGAGGTGCCATCAGCCCTGTCCAGGCTCTGAGCGGACATACTCACTGGCTGTGGCACTCCCTCCCCCCCACCCACCCCAACGACTCCCCTCACCGATGCCTTGTGAATTCCAGCCCTTCTCAGCTCTTGTTCGCCTGTCTCCCCGGCCTAGACGGCAGGGCCATGCATTCAAGGAGTTGAAAGGGTCACTTCATTCAGGGTGGGGGGTCGGGGTCCAGAGTCCTCTTTGACCAGGAGGGTGGGTGGGAAGATAGGAACGTCCTGGCCCACCAGGGAGCCAGACCCCTTTCTGGCAGCTTCTGGAGATGCCACCTGGCCCTGGCAGGGAGGGCCAGCAGGCGACCCAGGGGAGGACCGCTCCCCACACTGGACACCTGAGCCTTCCCAGACATTCCCTGGAGGCCCGCAGGCCTGGGAAGCACAGGAAAGTCCCCAAACCTGCCCCATCCCAGGGCCCCTCCAGGGGTGTGGGTAACCAAGATCTGCCCTCCAACAAGACTGGACCATCTCCAGGTCCGGTGGCCTTGATCGATCGGGAAGAAAGAGAATACTTTGGAAAATGACTTCCTTTTCTTTTTTGGAAAGAAATGGAAGAAACCTGTGGTTTGCAAATCTGCTGACCTGGCAGGAGACTTAAACGGAACCAGCCTGTGTCAGGAAAAGGCCTGGGTCAGGGGACAGAAATACCCAGAGGCAGACTCCAGCCTATTTGGGGGAGAAAGTGGGTCACTGAGGAGCCAGCCCTTGAAGGAAAGGGGAGACAGTGGGTGCCAGTCGCAGGGCCCAGGAGCAGGGGCCACAGAAAAGGACCTCCCCTCACCCTCAACATCCTCCCACTCCCGACACCCTGTCCAGTTCACCCGCGTACACCGCTAGGTCCCGCTGTCCAGCCTACTCTGGACAGGGTCAGTGCTGCCTGCCCTGCCTTCAGTTTCCTCGTCTGGTGAATGGAACTTCCTGTCTACCTCGGAATGGCCAGGTGCTGCTGTCTGGGCTTGACCCTGCACCAGGGTCCAGGGTGGGAGGATGTGTAGATTCAGGGGCTGTGGCAGTGCGTTATTCTTGGCACAGATGGTCCCTGGCAGTGGTGTTTCCAGGATTCTCAGATGTCCTAGTGCTCCCGCTTCTGGCCTTCCTCCCTGAATGTCCTCTGTGGCGGGGCTCTGCTGGCCACGACAGGGCAGCTGGCCTCATAAATGCAAGGCCCCCATCAGGGTGTCTGCAGGCGATCCCTCCCTTCCTTCTGTCTCCCTCCCCCGGGTCGCCTGCTGGCCCTCCCTGCCAGGGCCAGGTGGCATCTCCAGAAACTGCAGGAAAGGGGTCTGGCCTCCTCGTGGGCAAGGATTCTCCTGTCTTTCCACCCACCTGCCTGTCTCCCCGGCCTAGACGTCAGGGCCACGCATTCAAGGAGTTGAAAGGGTCACTGCACTCAGGGTTGGGGGTCAGGGTCCAGAGTCCACTTTGATCTGCTCAGCGCCTACCAGCAAGTTTCCTTCTCCTGGACCAAAGTTTCCAGAGCTTTTACAGATCTGCCTCCACCGACCCAACACCTTCACCACCTGCCAGGCACTGACCTCAGGCTTCCAGCTTTGTGGGATGAGAAAGATGCTTGAGAATCGTGGCTTCCAGGAGGGCCCTGGGTGTGAGACAGTGAGGCTCCCACCTAGAGTGGGGCCAGCCAGTATTCAGGAGGGATAACAGGTTCCTAACCATCCTTTAGGGACAGGAGGGCAGGGAGGGGAGTCACGACAGGAGATGAGACGGGATTCCAGCCCTGGACCATCTCCCCACGGTCTGCTTTGTCTTATCCTCAGGTAACAGACAGGGTAGCCCCTAGGATTCCTCCCCTCAGGGCTCTGACCACGTGCCCTGCTGAGCTCTGGCTGCCTTTGGTCCTGTCCTGGGTTCATCTAGCCTGACCCAGGGACAACCATCTACCTCAGCCACTAAAACATAGGCTCTGCCCGCCGCTCGCCCCTGTCATGGGAGCTTCCCTCCTGTGTCCTTCTCCTTCCACTGGTTCTCCTCCAGCCTCACCCTGTCCCCCGTGTGGGGAGGGGCATCAGCCCACAGAGCACTTGGGGAACGGTGGTCAGAGGCTGGTGATGTCACATCTCCATGACCCACGGCTGCCACCCTCCCCAGCCCAGTCTCAGCTGCTGTCAGCCGCTGATCCAGGGCTCCATCCAGAGCCCTTCTGATGGCAGAGACTCCAGGGCCAGGGTGGTCCAGTGCCTGGTCCTTCCCAGGTGGTGGGTTCTTGCACCCCCACATCACTGGACAGATGCTGAGGGGCCTGCACAAGGGACCTGCCTACCCCTACTCTATATCAGGGTTCAGGAGCCTCAAAGGATGTTGGGAGGATGCAGGGCAGTGATAGACCCCACACTGTCCTCCATAATCCCTGGGCCACACCCCACTATCTTACAGGAGAGGAAGCCCATCCCTCCTTCAGAAACACCCCAAGCTGGCCCTGAGAGGAATCAGGGAGGGAGGCTGAACCTGGAAGTTGGACCTCACACCTTTCTGAGGCCTCCAGGGGCTCCCCCAGGCATCTGCTTCTGCTGCTGCCTTTCTTTTAAGGTTTTTTATGCTTCCTGTGGATGTTCAGGCTCCTCAGAGACAGAACGGAGCTGGGCTCCCCTTGGATTCAGCCTGCAGAACTCAGTCATCCTGCCGTGAGCATTGGTTACACTGATCCCGGTGGCACTTGCTGCAGATGGGGGGAAGGGGCAGCTCCTGGTCATAGCTCATAGTTCTGTGTCCTCCAAGGGCTCGTTCTGGCTGTCCCTGTCTTTACATGGTCTCTATTACCCTATGAGCACAGACCCCCAGTCAATGCAGGGCCACCCGCAGCACTGGGCAGACCCCACAAGTGGGGAGGTCACCTCTGCTCACTGTGAGTCCCAAGAATGTGTCAGATATTTCACAGGAGTGAAGACAGGAGAACAGATCTCCTGGTGCATCTTATCCGGGACCTAACCTGGCACCTGAGGTTTTTAACCTTAGAGCAGATGGTCAGGGGCAGCGGTCTCCCAGGAAATGCCCACCTAGCACTGAGCAGGCTTTTCACAGCCCTCACTCCTTATACTCTGAACACTTCCCTCTCTGGGCTCCCAGTGCTGACCAGAGGTTGACACAACTTGGCCACCAAGCCAGGATATGTGCATATACACATGCGGGTATGCAGTACACACACACACACACCACACCTTGACCTGCTCAAAAAGAGGGATAAGAATGACTAAAAGCTAAAAAAAAAAAGCGAAAGAAATATGTCTGTGTGTATAAAGACATCTGCATTTGTGTCTATCATCTATCTATACATGTGTAGAGAGAGGGTCAGAGAGATATTTACACATGTCTATGTCTCCAGTCTGTATGGGTCCACTTTGTGCTGCCATAAAGAAACATCTGAGGCTGTGAGGAAGTACGATGCTGACGTCTGCTCCTGGTGAGGCCCCAGAAGCTTCTAGGCATGGCGGAAGGGGAGCCAGCATGTCACATAGTGAGAGAGGAAGCAGGAGAGAGGGGAGAAGCCAGGCTCTTTATTTTATTTTATTTTTTAGAGTTGGAGTCTCACTCTGTCACCCAGACTGGAATGCAGTGGCCGCTCCCAGCCACCGCAGCTTCAACCTGCTGTGCTCCGGCGATCCTTCTGCCTCAACCTTCCAAGTAGCCGGAACTTCAGGTGCGCACTATCACGCCTGGCTAATTTTTAATTTATGGTAGAGATGAGGTCTCGTCAAGTTGCCCCGGCGGGTCTCGAACCTGCAGGCTCAGACAATCCTCTCACCTTGGCTTCCCAAAGCGCGGGATTACAGGCTGAGCCACCGAGCCCAGCAAAGTCAGGCTCTTTAAACACCTGGTTCTGTATGGACTCATACAATGAGAACTCACTCACGTCCATGAGGATGGCACCAAGCCATCCATGGGGCCCCTTTCCAAGACTCAGTCACCTCCCCCCAGATCCCTCTTCTGACGCTGGAATCACATTTCAGCGTGAGATTTGGAGGGACAAGCATCCTAGTTATCGCACTATCTATCACTCTATCCCTATCTCATCTGTATCTATCCACATCTCACAGATGGATGAATGAATAAATAGAGAGATGATAGAGAAATAAATACATAGGGAGAAGATAGATTGATAGATGATAGATAGATACAGAGATAAATGAGAGATATACACATAGATACATAGCTATAGAGATAGATGCATAGACAGATGGCTAGGTGATAGATAGATAAATAGAGATAGGAAGATAGATAGATAGATAGATAGAAAATAGATGGATAGATAGATAGATAGGTAGATAGAAAATAGATGGATAGAGGTGCAGAGGTCTGATTGATGGCCCTAAAGAACCCTGTCCACATCCTAATCCCTGTAAAGGTGAACGTGGCCTTGTGTGTCAAACCGAGGCTGAGATCCCTCCCTGGGACGGCCCTACGAGCTGCTCCAGGACACAGCCGTTCACAAAACAGACAGAAACTGCTACCCTTGAGGCCCACATTCCTGTGGGGCAGAGCAGATGCACGGCAGGCAGAGCAAGTCAGGACACTGTGTAGACACGTCACTGTGCTGTGGAGGAAGACAGACCAGGATGGGGCTGGGAAGTTGGGTGGGGTACCACCTACGTAAGGTGTCGGGGTGGGATAGTAGAGGCAGGATTGCAGCAGAGGAGGGGGTTGGCCTCACATATACGGCGATGCTCTCCCAGCAGGCAGGTAAGGGCTAGGACGTGGCAGATCAGGCAGGAGTTGCTCCCAGACGCCACCTCCGGTTCCGCCTCCAAGGTCGCTGAGACAGAAGGACCCATGCCGCTGCCTCAGTATCATATCCCGCTGCATAACCAGGGTTCTCGGTATGGGGCCTGCTGACCACCAGTGGGCCGTGAGCGCCAGGAGAAGGCTGGCGAACCCACCCCGAGTGGCTGTTCTAGCAGAAGACCAGGGCCTGGGACTAGGCATGGCCGCGGGGGTGCTGAGACGCTGCGGGTGGGGGCATGGATATCGTTTGCAACAGAGGCAGAGGTTGATGTTACTGGAGGGCTGGGAGGCTACACACTTTCCCATGCCTTCCCCATCCCACTTTGACCCAGGGACTACCTTGCTCTCGGCTGTAGCTGGTCTGGCAGAGGAATGTCGAACAGAAGAGGTGGGCCAGGGTCCTTTGTGATGTCCTCTACTGCCCCAGAATCTCCTTTTTCCTCCTCCCTCTCACGCTTAGTCGGGCTACTACATTTCTGCCACCAGCCCCAGGGCTCTGAGTTCTCACTCCTGAGTAGTCCTGTCCTACCCACCGCGATATAACATCCCCATTTCTGTTCTCGCATTCACGTCACCCACGGCGAGCATGGCCCCTGCCATCCCCGACGATCCAGGGCAGGTAGTGAAGTTGGAAGAGGGAAGGATACGGGGTCTTCCTGCAGAGCAGGGGAAGAAATGGAACAGGAAGGAGGTGAGATGCCTGCAGCCTTCAGGCCCTCTGAGGTCTGAGTCCCGGGGAGCAGGGGGTGCAGAGGAGGGGGTGGATTTAGACGGTTTGGGGTTTCAGCTGTTTAGCAACGTCACAGGGGACGTGGGAGCTGTGGGTGGGTGCAGGGAGCGATGATCGTAAAGGTGAGACAAGAAGGGCCATGCGACGGTGGGGACGGACGGACCTTGTGGTGGGGACTTGGGGCGCGCTGGAGGGCTGGAGGGTGAGGTGCAGCGCAGTGCTCAAAATGCAGACTGAGGAGCTCTGCAGGAGAGGAGTGGCTTGGCCATGGTGAGTGGTTGATTTAGGATAGAGGACACATCTCTGGATAAGGGATGTTCAAGGAATGCCGGAAGGACCGTCCTGCGGACATCACAGTCACCATCGAGGGGACTCCACTGAGCTTGGAACTGATACCTCCGAGACATGGGACGGTGGTCTGAGAGCTGGCTGGACATTGGCAGCACGGAGGGGCAGTGTGTACTCTTCGGTGGTGGCCTCCAGGCTGGGGATCCAGGGAGGAGCCAGGTGCTGGGAAGAGCTATGGGTGGGGGGATGGGGGAGAGCACAGCCCCCACCCAGGAGCTCCTGGTCCGCCTACCTGGAATAGCAATTAGGAGTCCAGCTGGGAAAACGGGCAAGTAATTGATAGTTTCCTCAAAGCAGAGCTCGTTGTTCAAGAGCTAAATAACACACAGCTTAACTGCCACACAGCCAGACTCACTCTCTCCGGTTCCAATCCTCTCGAGTCTGTTTCTCTGCTCAGCGCTAGCAGGAGACATTTCTAAGACCTTAAATGTAGGATTGTGCTGGGTTTTTGATTTGCCAGAAATACTGATCCGGGACGGTTCTATAGTATCGCCACCCAGATGCCACACACGCACCTCAGAGGAGGAGACGCCTGGCGTCGCAGCCACAGGTCGGGAGGTAAAGCCAGCCGTGGCCGCTGACCGGTGGGGTCTTTCCCGCAAGTTCCTTCCTTCCCTTCTCTGGGCCTCATCTGTAAAATGTAGATGCGAGTAGCAACCTTTCTCAAGGTGGTTATGGGAATTAAGTGGCCTTTAACGTGCGAGGTGATAGAGACAGTGATGTTATGGATGGTCTGTTAAGTAACAGGCACCTTCTGTTTATACGTGAATAACCGTTGAAAAGCTAGACCATACCATGAGCCCACTTTACAGAGAGGAAAACTGAAGCAGAGAGTGTAGCTCCCTTGCTGTCCAGCAGCCTGGCTGTTTGGGACACTCTGGAGTCAGAGCGTTGTTGGTTGGGTGGCTGGCACCCTGTGGAGTCACCCAGCACGGAACCAGAGAAGCCCAATCCCAGTGTCCTCCGGGAGGGAGGGGAGGGGAGGCCCAGGGCTCACAGGGAAGGGAGGAGTGGGGGGGACTTGTGGGTGGCGCCTCAGGGGGAGGTGGAACCTCTGGGGTGTGGGGTCCCTGCCAGCTGTCCCAGTGAGGCCCGGACACCTTCTGGATCGTGTGCATGTGTGACAAACCATCCGTGTTTGCCTGGGATGGGGGATTCCTGGGATGTGAGACTTTCTGTGCTAAGACCAGGGCAGTCCTGGTCACCCTTGAGTGGCCTCCTAGCCACAGAGGGTGGGAGGACACCGAGAAATCTAGGGAGCTGCTTCCCACCCGCCCGGCTTCCCACCATGCCTGGGGAACGCCTTCTCCTGGGAGGCTGTCTCCTGGCAGAAGTTTATTTTTACCCACTGATGGGATAATTACAGGGAGAGGGAGCAAAGTGAAGCAGAAAGAATCACAGATTAGAGAAAATGCAGCCCACTTCCTCCGGGTTCCCGTGCACTTAAGGAAACCCAAAACCACGGATACCTTTGTCACTCTGCTCACCGGGCCACGGGTGACGGCTCTGGCAGGGGCTCCTGTCCTTAGCCCTGTCCCCAGGAAGCCAGAGAGTCCTGGGAGTTTGCAAAGGAAGGGGGCCACCTCATAAGCCCAGGGCGGCCCTTGTGTCAGCTGGTCTGTCTTTCCAGGGAGCTGGCACGGTGGCCCTCCTGGAAGCGCCCCCAGAATCCTCTACAGTGGAGCGACGGCTTTCCCTGGTTCTCCTCATTAGCTGCAGAAAGCCCACCCCCCATGCTCCATGAGCAGAACCCTGAGCTTTCCCCCCTTCCCCCCAATCTTTTTCTGGCTGATGGGGCCTGCAGAATGTTCTGCACCACCTCTGCAGCTACTGTACGGTCTTCTGCTGCTCTCAGGTGCCCAGGCCTAAGCTGCGAGGCCTTGGAGAAGGGACAGGACTCAGGGTCACACCCTCCCCACGTCCTGTCCTAGACACACCCGCCCCCAACCCCCGCTCTCATTTTTTGTAGATATACTTCCGGTGCCATCTCGTGTCGTGTGGTGCGACTGACCGGCTGCACGGACGCGTCACCGTGAGCTGAGGCCCTTGGTGCTATCCTTCCTGGGGTTATGACGAGCGTCCTACATCCCCTGAGGTGGCCCATGTGCCCCTACCTGCCTTCCCCGAGACCCTCCTGCCAGCACAGGTGGGCGAAGCTGAGGCAGGACTCAGGGGCCCGGAGCAAGGGTGGGTCTGAGGGCCGGCACGGGGCGGGAAGGGGGGGCTGCCTGATGGAGGAGGCTGTGGCTCTGAGCGGCGTGGCTGGCTGGTCACATGGCCAAGCGTGGGACACAGGCCTCACCGCCTCCCTCACCCCATGAATTTGTCAAGACTTCGAGGCTGCAGGAAGCTCTGGGTCCCCCCGGAGGGACACCGCTGGGCTCGCAGAAGACGCCCTTGGAGCCATAACCTGTCCCCATCTCTCCTCAGTCCAGTCCTGCTTCTGGGAACGCCCCATCGCCGCCATCCCTCCTTCCGGCCTCAGTACCCTCCCGCCTTCTCCTCCTGTCTCAGAGATCTCAAGCCCAAATGCCCACCCTGCAATGCCTCCCTGCCCTGCTCATGGGTCCTCGTTCCATGCTGTTTGGACAAGCAGTGGCCATCCCTATGGAGGCATACGGCTCTCCTGGTGGGCAAGGCCTGTCCCTTGGGCGTAGCTGGACATCCTGACTACAGTCAGAGCCGAGGTCCGCTCCTGACCTGGGTCCAGGCCTGCGATGAAGCCCCTGAGGCAGTGCCGGCTGGCTCTGCACTCCCCGCCCCCGCAGCCACTACAGCCCAGCCCCCTCCCCGAGCTGGTGCTGTGCTTCTCCCAGGAGGCTGGATCAAGGAGGTGTCGGTCTTAGCAGGGGAACCCCGGAGAAGGAGGGTCACCCCACAGGGGACAGGACCAGGCCAGATGCCGCAGGGAGAGAGAGAAAGAGTGTTGGGCGCTGGAATGGAGGGTGTCCAGGAGTCGGCAGGAGCACAGGACGGTGCCGGGAGGGATCTGAGCGTCTCCTGTCACAGGGGCACCTCCTATTCTGCAGATGAGAAACTGAGGCCCAGACTGAGGTAGACTCGCCCGGAGTTGCACGGCCGTCAGGCAGTGAGAGGGGGTTATGTGGTGGGGGCATCCCTCGAGCCAGAGACATCCGGTGTACCCCAAACATCCAGGGCCCCTGACCCCTCTTGGGAAGCCCTTGGATCATGATCCAGGGGGCACCCAGGCCAGCCAGGGAGAGTCAGATCTGTAACCAGACACTGCCTGCCCCTGGGAGCTGTGTGGCCTCCTGCGGGCTGCTCCCCGTCTCTGGGCCTGTCTTCCTCTGTGCGTGGGCTTCCTAGCAGTGCCCGGTATTCAGGGGGTATGATAAGTGAAAGGAGTTGGAAGTGCCAGTAGGTGCCCATGCACGTTGCCCCCAGGGGATCCACCAAGAACTACCCTGGGAGGAAGGGCAGCTGAGCAGGAAAGGCTGGGAGTTGCCAGTTGCTGAGACTGAGAAACCCAGAGGCTTGCCTGTTTCTATGGCAACCTGGAGCTGCAACCCAGCTCTTATAGGGACACCGAGGCTCCAGGCAGACCTGGAGGGTAGGGGACAGAGTTTGCTGAGGGAGGAGAGGGCCCCTCCTGAGCCCTACCCCTGAAGAGACTCCGTGATCAAAGCAGCTGGTCGCCTCAGGAGATGGTGCCTCCTTTGTGCTCCATGGGAGAGGTGGGACAAGAGGCTTGTGGGGAACAGGAAAAGGCCACCCCGGCAGCAGCAGGGACCATCTGAATGTCCCTGTGCTCAGCTGGCCTGCCTAGCGTCCTCACCCCAAGCCTCCTGGGAGGCAAGCCACATCCTTCTCCAACCTCAGTGTCCAAGGAGGACATGGGCTGGAGGGGAAGACGGGAACTGGACACTGCCCCCGGATCCAGCAGCCAGGGGTGAGACAAGCAGGACCCCCCTCCTCTGTGGCCTCCAGGGCCAAGACCACCAACCGGGAGGGAGCTGGTGTCTCCTGAGCCCCCACCGCCCAGTGTGTGCAGGATCCAGCCTGTGTGTGGTTGGGTTCAGGGTGCACCTAGGAACTGAACTATGATCAGGGCAGGGCAGGGTCAGGAAACAGATTCAGGTCTGAGAGGCAGTGAGCCCCTGTATGTGGGGAGATTCGAGCACATGTTGACGGTGGGACATTCCCACAGGGCTTAGTCTTGGTGTCTGTAGAGTCCTAAGACCTGACACCCCTTTAGGCATTCCTTAGAGAGGATGGACCCTTTAGAAAGCTTCAAGAAGGAGCCCAGGATCCAGGCAAAAGAAGGCCTGTAGACCGGGGCCAGAATGGAGCGAAACGGTTGTTTGCTTCCCAATGCAGAGTCCCTGGCACTTGTTCCCCAAAGGACAAAGAGGTCCCAGCCTCTGCTGGCATTCAGACACGTACACTTGCTCACATAAACCTCCCCGACTTAGACACACCCCCTACATCCCCCCACACACCCCACATGCGTGTACAGACCCTACACCCACGGGCAGTCACCCACAGGGGCCTGGCCAAGGCCACAGTCTACAAAGATCAGGTGGAGAGGGTGCCAAGGTAGGGGGCAGGGGTGAGGCTGTCGGCGGACCTGTCAACCCTACCATTGGCCCCAGGGCCATTATGTCAGGAAGCCCTGGATCCCGGGCAGCCGAGGGCCACCGAGGACTGAAACACTCTCAGGTTCCAAATTCAGATCTGAAGCTCCCCTCTCAGGGATTCCACCCGGCCCCACCAGGTCAGCTCTCCTCAAATTCAATTTAGTGCATTTCAGTTCAGTTCCAACCAGAGCCAGCTCGACAGGAATCCAGATTTATTGCAATTCATTTCAACTCCACCTGATCAAAATTCAGCTCACCCCTAGCCAAGCTGACCAGTCTTCAAGGAGCAGCACCTCCAGGAGGTGCCTTCCAGAACTTTCCTCCCCACACTCACCTAGTACTGAGCAGTACAGGGCCTCCGGCCGGCCCCACCACCCTGACACTCTGCCCGTCACTGCCCATGGTCATCTCCCCGTCCCGTGTCCTCCGCTCCTTCTCCCTGGCCATCGCAGCCATCTTCATTTCCAGCCGAAACAGCAGGGTTTCCACCGTCTCCCTCTCACCAGCTCTGTCATGCTGCATCCTTACCCCACTGCAGGGCCCAAGCACAGCCCTTCTGTCTTCCCAGAAGCCCCAGGCGATGGCTTCCTCAATCCCATTTCACAGAAGGGGAAACTGAGCTGCGGGATGCTGGCGCGGCCCAGAAGTGTTGGTGGGAGTGGGGAGTGGCACCTCTGCGCCTGCCCAGGTGAGGGTTGCCTGGTGCTCACTCAGGAGCTCCAGTCCCCTCCCTTCTCACCCCGGGCGCCTCCAGTCCCTAGCCTGCAATCCCTTTGGCTCTGCTGCCTCCTGTCTGGGCTCCAGCCCCTTCCCACCCCCGCAGGTCCAGAGGTCAGCAGGCGGTATTTGGGGCTTCCTCCTCCTTCCTGGACTGCAAGCCCTCCCCTACCCTACTCATCACCCTGCTGGCATCTCGACAGCCTCTGGGTTGGTTTTTACCAAAATCATTAATAATGTCGAATAACCTAAAGAGGGCTGTTTCCTGCAGCCTCCCCACAGTCATTTGAATCCACTGCAGCTCTCTGAGATTTGGCAGAGACAGGCTATCACTGTTGTGTGCCATTCGGTCTCTCTGACAGGGCCATGGGTTCCCGAAGCCCATCTGCATCTTCTTCGTTTGGGCTCCTGGGCAGGGACTGGCCAGGGCAGGGCAAGGTGGGGCCGGGAGTGGCTGCCTGTTGAATGAGTGTATGCATGGATGAGGGGAGAGGTGGTTTGGTTTTTATAATTTTTCGTTTTCTTTTATTTCTATAGAGACAGCATCTCACTTTGATGCCCAGGCTGGAGTGCAGTGGCAATCATAGCTCACTGCAACCTCGAACTCCTGGGCTTAAGTGATCCTCCCACCTCAGCCTCCCAAGTAGCTGAGGCTATAGGCATGTGCCACCATGCCTGGCTAATTTTATTTTTTGTAGAGACAGGGACTCACCACGCTGCCCAGACTGATCTTGAGTTCCTGGTCCCAAGTGATCATCCTGCCTCAGCCTCCCAGAATGCTGAGATTACAGGCATGAGCCACTATGCCTGGTCAGTATGAATTTTTTTTTTTTTTGAGTTGGAGTCTCACTCCATCACCCAGACTGGAGTGCAGTGGCATGCTCCCAGTCACTGCAGCCTCAACCTGCTGGGCTCTGGCGATCCTTCCGCCTCAGCCTTCCAAGTAGCTGGAACTACAGGCTCGTGCTACCACACCCGGCTAATTTTTTGATTTATTGTAGAGATGAGGTCTCGTCAAGTTGCCCAGGAGGGTCTCGAACCCGTGGGCTCAGGCAATCCACTCACCTCAGCCTCCCAAAGCACAGGATTACAGGCTAAGCCACCGAACCCAGCTCAGTTTGATTTCTTTTTTTTTTTTTTTTTTTTTTTTTTTGAGTTGGAGTCTCACTCTGTCACCCAGACTGGAGTGCAGCGACCGTTCCCGGTCACCGCAGCCTCGACCTGCTGGGCTCCGGCGATCCTTCCACCTCAGCCTTCCAAGTATCCGGAATTACAGGCATGCGCTACCATGCCTGGCTGATTTTTTCATTTACTGTAGAGATGAGGTCTCGCTGCCCAGGCGGGTCTCGAACCTGCGGGTGATTTTTAAAAAAACAAAATGATCTCATTATTATACAAATCATCTATGTCCAGTATAAAACTTTGTAAAAATACAGAAAAGTAAAAAGAAGAAAACAAGTTCCCAAACTCCCTAGAGAAAACTGCCACAAACATTTTAGGGTTATTTCTTTCATACAGGCTTTTATTGCATGATAGTTTTGCATATTACCATTTGCACTTAACATTTCTAGTCTATTAAATGTTTATTAAAAGCATGATTCTTTAAAAAACACTTTATTATATAGTTTTAAAAGCAAACAAAGAGAATTGTGTGATGAAGCCCAGGTGGCCACTCTGGCTTCAACAATTATTAATATTTTACCAATTTTGCATCATCTCTTTATACTCATGTTTCTATTTTTATTTATGGTGGAATACTGTTATGGGTTGAATTGTGTCACCCAAAAAGACATGCTGACGTCCTAGCCCCAGGACCTTAGAATGTGACCTTAGCTGGGAGCAGGGCTGGTGCAGATGGAGTGCGTTCAGTGACTGAGGTCCTACTGGAGTCAGGCAGTCCCTAGCCCCATAGACCTGGTGTCCCTGTAAGAAGAGGACATTGGGAAACAGAGACGTAGGGAAGAGACCACACGAAGACGGGAGCAGAGACTGGAATGATGTCACAGCAAGCCAAGGAGTGCCAAGGATAGATGGTCATCATCAGGAATTAGAAAGAGGCAAAAGGATTCTACTCAGAGTTTCAGAGGGACACTCTACTGACACCTTGATTTCAGACTTCTGGAGTGAGAGATAACATTGCTGATATTGTAGTCACATCATTTGTGGTACTTCGTTACAGCAGCCACAGAAATGGATATAAATAATTTAAATCCCAAACACCAAAAAAAACAAAAAGAGTTGTAATGACTGCATAATATTTCATCAGATGGCTATGTCATGCTAAGAACATAGTAAGTGGGGAAAACTTGTTGCAAAATGGTGCACAAAGTAGCAGCTTAATCATATGTCTACTATGAAAAGAGATATAAATAGACAACAGGAAAGAAATACATAAAATTCTCTTAATTATTGTTATTGGGGAATTCAAGTATATTGAACCCTCATTCTGTGCCAGGCATCACATAAGATATTTTAAACCTGATTTAACATTCCCAACAACTTTATGAAGTGGGCATTATGGTCCCAATTTACAGATGAAGAAGCTGAAACTCAAATAAATTAAGTGATTTTCCCATGGTCACCCTGATGGTAAATGGCCAAGTGAAGATCCAAATCACACTAGAGCTAGCACCCTCTACTTCCCCACCAGAGTCTAGCCAGTTCTATGTGTCCTATATTTCTGTGGACAGGGACCAGAGCTGATATACCAGCTCAGGACCAGCTGGACTCTTGGTTCCTTGACCTCCTCTTCCCCTCTGATTCAGGCATCCAGCCCTTCAGCATCTCACCTCCTGGAATTTCTCATTACCACCAGATTGCACACCCTCCAGAATCTTGTCTTGCCTTCAAGCACCAACCCCCTCTACTCGCACCTCATGTCTTTCTATTTCATATAAGCTAGTGCCCACTCCAACAACATGACCACCCTGGGACCACAGTCCTTTATTCCATCACCTTCTTACTGTCCTTTGCCCCCTTCATGCCCTCATTTCCCTCATAAACAGACACACACACACACACACACACACACACACACACACACACACACACGCACATGTGCCTTCAATCCTCTTACTCTTCTCTGATTTTATCTTAGTTACAAAACCAAAATCCTGGTGAAAGTCACCTCTTCACCTAATCTGCACTTGTACTTGATCAAGAAAGAGAGAGAACACAAATTACTACTACCATGAATGAAAGAGGAGGCATTACTACAGACCCTACAGGCATTAAGAGGATAAAAAGGAAATATTAGGAGCTACTTTATGTCAATGAATTGAATCGCTTTGATGAATTATCAAAACTGACTGATGCATGTGTACTGGAATTGCACAATTAAGTAAAGGGATAGCAGATAATGGGAGCCAGGTTTCTCTCTGTTGGGATGAGATGCTACAGAAAAGCAAGGGGTGAGTGACCCATGTGATAGTGAATTAGAGTTATAGACATCAAAATGAGCTCATGTTCAGTTTAATATAGACGCACATGGTTACATGTAGAAATATTTATGAATATATGTAAATACACAGGTTAGTATACACACATACATCTCTCAGCTCTTACAGTTGAGATAGAAAACAATGGCCCCCCCTTTCTTGGTTCCTAATACTGTTCTCTAATGAAAGAAACCAGGGCTTCTCAGAGAAATGGATGGTTCTAAGACTGAGAAAATAACTTTACAGAATGAGTCTGGACCATTGTGTAGTCCTAGAAACTAATAAAATGTTCATATAGGAACAGACAAACACACACAGACAAGGATATGTCAAAGGAACACAAGCCAAGTTAAGGAGCTTCCAATGGTCAAAACTGGAAAAAATTAAGCAGCAAAATAAAGTACTACCTAATATTTATGAGGCCATACTGATGTGAATAAATGGTCAAATAAATAAATAGGAGATAATAGACAGATCTCTGTGCAGAAGAATTTCAAGTGAGTTATGTAGCTCTCAAGCCCCTCAAGTGCAAGCTATGCATGGTGACTTCCTTCCAAATTGTAGTATATGGGAGGGGCGAGGGGTAGCTTCATGGAGGAGACAATTGACAAACACTTTAGCCAGGTGACCAAGGTCAACATCAACAGTGATGAGTCCTGTTGACAGTATGTGTCCTTGATATAGTGTAAGGAGGATGGTACTTCACATCTGTGATATCCTTCTAAAAACTCACAATGTTTAACCATGAGAAAACATCAAACAAATCTCAATTAAGGGATATTCTACAAAATATTTGACCAGCCCTCCTTAAAACAGTCAAGGTCATCAAAAACAAAGAAAGTCTGAGAAATTGTCATAGCTAAGAGGAACCTTAGGAGACTTGACAACTGAAAGTACTATGGGATATTATATGAGATTCTAAGAAATCCTAGAAGAAAAACAAAGGATAATAGGTAAAAACTAAGAAAAGCTAAATAAAACCTGGATTTAGTTAATAATAGCATCTCAATATCGGTTCATTAACTTATTAGTATGTAAGTTATTAACTTATTGGTATGTGACACATATCACATACTAATGTAAGATGCTAATAACAGGGGACACTGGTTGTGGGGTATATGAAAACTAACTCTCCATACTATTGCAATTTTTCTGTGATCTACTATAAAATAAAAAGTTAAACAGTACTATATCAATTAAAGAAGTTGAATGTAATTAAACATATTTCTACAAAGAAAACTCTAGACCCAGATGGTATCACTTAAGAATACTGACAAACACTGTAAAAGAAATAATAACAATCCCACACAAACTCCTTCAGAAAACAGAGCTAGAGAAAACACTTCCCAACTTATTTTATACCTGGCACCAAAACCAAGCAAAGATATTACAAAAAAAAGACAAAGACTGCAGACTGATACCCCCACAAACAGGTACAAAAATTCTTAACAGAATATTACCAAATGGAATCCAGCATAAATGATGGAGTATGCTACAACTTCATGACTAAGTGGATTTATTCCAGGGATGCAAGGTTAACTTACCATTGAAAATCATCCAATGTAACTCACGATGTCAACAGACTAGAAAAGAGAAATGATAAGATAATCTCAATAGATGTTTCAAAATAAATACATATGACAAATTCCAACATGTATACATTATAAGCACTTAAGAAACTAGGACTAGATAGCAACTCTTCCACCCGATCAGAGGCATCTATGAAAATCCCACAGATCATATCATACCTCGTGGTGAAAGAATGAATGACCCCTTCTGTGACTGGGGCAAAGCAAAGATCTGACTTTCACCCTGGAGGTCCTAACCAGCCCAATAAAGCAAATAAATACATAAACGCATCTGGAACCAACAAATGAGCTTAGCATAGTCACAGGATACAGAAATCTATTGTAGTTCTACATACTCACAACTTAAAAATTAGAAATCGAAGTTTAAAAATCTTTCATGGTCAGGCACTTGAGGAGTCCCAGCTGCTTTAGGAGGATTGCTTGAGGCTAGGGGTTCAAGGCTGCCGTGAGCTGTGATTGCACTGCTGCACGCTAGCCTTGAGACAGATCAAGATTCTGTCTCAAAAAATAATAATAATACCACAATTTTAAAAAATACCTTTCCCAATAGTACTGAGAAAGTGAAATACTGAAAGATAAATCTAATAAAATATGTGCTGTAGGTTGAAAACTGCAAAGCGTTGCTGAGATAAATTAAAGAAAACCTTAATCAATGAAGATATATATTGAGTTCATTGATTGGAAGATTTGTTGTTATTATTATGTGAATTATTTCCTCAAAACTAATTTATAGATTTAATGTTATCCCAAGTCTTTCTATGAAGTTGACTAGCTAATTATAAAAATTGTTTGAAAGAAAACACAAAACTCTTAAATAAACAAAAGACAGAATGGTTAGACCATGTCAACAAAGAAGAACACATTTGAAAGACTCACTCTACCTGATTGCTAATCATTATAAAGCTATAGTAATAATGATAGTATGGTATTAGTATCATGGTGGATCTACAGTTCAATGGAACAACTCAGAGAGTCCAGAAATAAATCCACATATATATGGTCAATTGATTTTCAAGAAAAGTACCAAAGTAATTCAAAGGAAAAAAGATATGTCTTTTTTAAAAGTGGTGAAACAATTTAATATCCATATGGAAAATTTTAAAAGTGAATCTAAATTCTCACATAGTATAACAAAAAATGGAACATCAGATCTAAATGTAAGACTTAAACCTATAAAACTTCTAGAAGATTACATAGAAGAAAATCTTTGTGACATTTTGGTTAAATAAAACCATATTGGGTAGAACATATAAAACCCAAACATGAAAGTCAAAATTATGTTTCAGGCCAGGTGTGATGGCCTGTAGTCCCAGCCTTTTGAGAGACTGAAATGAGAGGATCATTTGAGCTCAGGAGTTCTAAACCAGCCTAGACAACACAGTGAGACTTCACCTCTACAAAAGTAAAAAATAATAATAATAACTGGACGTGGTGGTGTGCATCTGTAGTCCCAGTCACTTGGGAAGATGAAGCAGAAGGAACATCTCAGCCCAGAATGTCAAGGCTGTGGTGACCTGTGGTTGTGCTACTGCCCTCCAGCTTGGACGACAGAGTAAAACTCTGACTTAAAAAGAAAAAAATTATGCTTCACCAAAATTTAATTTCTTTTTTTGTTGTTTTTGTTGTTGTTGTTTTTATTCAGGTCTTATTTTATATCTTTTTAACTTAATTTTTTTATTTTAAAGATGTGGGGTACAATTCAGGGTTAGGCATACAAATGTTCATCATGCAGGTAGCCTTGTTGATGAAATGTGCCCCCTCCCCCTTTAATTTCTGATCTTTGAAAGATACCACAAAGGAAGTGAAAAGACAAGCCACCCACTATGAAACAATATTTGCAATGTATATATCTGACAAAATACTTGCTTTCAGAATGTGTAAAGAAAGTCAACCCAATCAATACTAAACACAACTCAATAACAAGAAAACACAAAACATTTAAATAAGCAAGAGATCTGAGCTGAAACTTCACAAAAGAGAAGATGTGAATGAATCACAAGCACTTGGAATGTTACCCAGCAACATTAGTAATCAAGGAAATATGAATGAGGACCACACTGAGACACTACTACGGACCCTCTGGTCTGGCTGGAAGTAAATAGTCTGACAATGACCAGCTTCGGTCAGGAAGTGGAGCAACTGGAGCTCTCGGCATTAACTGTAGGGATGTAAAGAGGGATGCAATCTCTTTGGGAAAAAATCTCCCAATTTCTTATAAAATAGACATATAATACAGAATACATCTATGTAAAGTCTTGTACACAAATGCTTTTTGTGTGTGACAGTCCAAAACTGAGTACAACCCAACTGTCTATCAACAGGCGAAGAAGCAAACCAACGTGGTTGGTTTAATATCCTACACTGGGATCTACTGAGCAAGGAAAACAGTGAACTACCCGTACATGGACTCTAGATGAACCTGAGATCATGCAAAGGCAAGAAGGCCAGACCCCAAAGAGCACATACTGCATGAGTCCATGTAGAGAAGACCCCAGAAAGACAATTGTAACCTGTGGTGACACGGAGTGGAGGAGGACAGGCCGGGAAGGGACACAGAAGCTTGTGAGTAACGGGAATGCTCTGTATCTTGACTGTGGGCAGGCACATACACTTACCAAAACCCATCAGACTATAGACTTAAAGGGGGCACCTTCCATTCTGTGTAAATGATACCTCAATAAAGTGAGCGAAATATAAAATTTAAAAATTGCACCCTTCCCACCCCACTCCCCACCCTACTCACCCTCTCCAGTTTTCTCCTGTAGAAGGTAGTAACCACTAACTTACTACATTGTGTACTTATTCATTATGTGTTGGGTCTGTCTTCTTCAGCAGGGGGTTTTGTTTTATTCATTGATGGATCACACAGAGCCTAGAACCAGGCACTTAGCAGGTTGTCGGTAAATATTTGCTAAATTAAGTAACAAATTAAGAACAAGTTAGGACTTGCCCTAATAGATCACACACCTTTATGCAAAGTTATAGTGTTTTTCAAGCAGGTGGTCTTGAACGGGTGAGGGCAGCATCCCCAATGGGAGAAAATAGAGTGTCCAGAAAGGGACCTAGGCACATAATGACTGTGGAGGGGGGAAGGCAGCAGAGGGGCTTGCAGACCTATGCTGAGATTCAGGGCCGCCTTCACAGATGAGGCTGGGAAAACAGCTGTGGTGTGGATGAGAATGAATTGGTTTCCTTCTTCACACCAGACAAAAACTCAAATCTAGGCCATTTAAAAATTTAAATGTGGAAGGCAAAACTTTCCAACCTAAAAAGAAAAAAGGAAAATCGTTTTATAACCTCAGAAGGGGTAAGGATTTGACAGCAAGCCACAAAAACCACTCACCATAGCAGAATGATCGATCTGTCTAGCTCCATGAAGGCATTATAATCCAGCATGTATCCTCCTTACTTTAAAGAATATATACGAGAACACCTACAAGTAAATGAAGAGGAATTGACATTTTGATGCAAAAGAGATTTAAGTGAGATGGGTGAAAACAAAACAAGACACCAAAAAGAGAGTGACAAGAAAAGCCACACGCGAAGAGCCACCCATACAGCTCAGCAGAGGATGAGGACCCAGAACATGTCAAAGAAAAACTCACAAATCGACAAGAACATAACAGCAATGCAATAGAAAAACAGATAAAGACAGAGGCGGGAGTTTCACAGAAGAGGAAACACAAATGACAAACATTTGCCCCGGACTAGCTCGACCCCTGTGCAAGTTAAGAAACACAAATTAATCCCACAACGTGCTACCTCCTGAGCCCAGCCAGGGAGCAAAAGGTAAGATGTTGAAAAACAGGAGGGGCCGTGGGGCAGGCATCTGCTGCTGGGCGGCTGCAGATCACACGGCAGTAGCGCTGGTGGGTAATATTTCCACCCCACAGCCTTACAATCCCCCAAGTCCATCCTGTGAGCAACTGCGTGGAACCGCTCCAGTGGCACTCGCTACACAGCTACTGTGTGCTGAATGCTTTCAACGGAATTTCACACGTAACCAACAAGCATTCTACGAGATGGTGGCATCATTTTAGGGTCGAGGCCATGCAGAAACGAGATGGCCGGCCCCAGCTCACCCAGCTAGAAAGGGGCTCCCTGCTCAAACCCAGGCTCTCCCCTCTTCACCCCGTGCCTCTTCCAATGTGCCGAATTGTAGCTTTCTCAGGGTAGATGCGCAGGCCAGCTCGAGCGCCCTGGAGATAAACACAGGCAGATTACCTGCACTGCAGGCAGCATGGAAACACTCACATTACTCGGATATTCACATTATTTTTCAAGTGGGTCGGAAACACCTGTTCCTTTATTATCGTGGGGAATAATCAGCTTAAGTGTAGCTATTATGCGAACGCTGAAAGAAGCGCCCGGGCCTCCGTCTGGCAACACTCGGCTGTCTCCGCGCCTGTGGTTGCTCTATTTTCCCCACAATGAAGACGCAAAAGCCCCTGGTAATTATTTAACCTAGAGAAGAAAAACACAGCCGAGGCCCCAGAGCCTGGCTCATGGAAAACTGGGAGCCTGGACAGCTGTGGTGGGAGGGTGAGTGGAGGGGGGTGGTATCCTCCACCATCCTCGTCCCTCCCAGTGCCAAGCCACCCCTCAGCCGGACTGTCCCCCTGGAAGACACCAGAGCTCGCCAGGGCAGGACCCTGGGGCCACCCCTCCACGTAGGGAACAGTTAGGCACAAGGGACCTGGAGCCAGAATCCTGGACTTCAGTGCCTCTCCTTGATGGACGAGCTAGGGGACGTCAGGCATCTCATGCCCCCTCACTGTGCCTCGGTTTTACCCTCTGTAAAGTAGTGGTGATGACAGCAGCTTCCTTATACCATTCTGAGGACCCAAAGTTAATATAGGTAAAGCCCTTTTCTTTTTAGAGACAAACTCTCACTCTGTCGCCCAGGCTGGAGTACAGTGGCATGAGCACTGATCACTGCAGCCTCCAAACCATGGGCTAAAGTGATCCTCCCTCCTCAGCCTCCCAAGTAACTGGAGCTACAGACATGCGCCACCATGCCCAACTAATTTTTTTTTGGTAGAGATAAGGGTCTTATTATGCTGACCAGGCTGTTCTCGAACGCCTGGCCTCAAGCAATCCTCCAAGACTTGTCTTGTCCTCTCAAAGCACTGGGGTTACAGCTGTGAGCTGCCACCCCCAGTCATGTAAAACTCTTTCAAAAGCATCTACACATGGTAAGTACTGAGGAGTGTTAGCCAGGGGACTGTTGTGGCTTTAAATAGTGTCAACTAGGCTAAGGACCCCGAAAGCAAAATCGTAGTCCGGCTCTCTCCCCACATCCCAACTCTGAGGAGGCAGAGGTTCCAGGCGTCAACACCCCCAAATTTAGCTTGCTCTGGGTTCCCTCTAACACTCATAAAGTATTTGTTTTCAATCTGAGTGAGTGGCCAATGTTTTAGAATTGGACAAATGGCTAAATGTCCGTTTCTGGCTTCTCTCAAACTCTACAACTCCAGAGCCAAGCCCACCCCAGGCCTGGACCCCACCCAGCACAGTTGGCTGGAAAAGACCAGCCGCCCCCACCCCACCCAACCCCAACACCCATCCCCTTGTGTAGCTGTCTGTCACCCTCATTCTCAGTGGGCACATGCACAAAGGGTCAGGGCAGTAGCGAGGGAGGCTCTGCACTGGCCCAACACACAGACGCCCCCTCGCCAGGGCCAACCCGGCCATTCTCACTGCGGTATGTCCAGCCCTCAACGACCAGGCCAACACTGACTCTCCAGCAGGTGCATTCCACGAGAGAGGGCCCCCCGGAAGGCTGTGGCAAAGATGTAGCCGTCACCTTGCAGCATGCTTTCAAGGGGACCGGAGTCTTGTCCTCAGCCACAAACCCCCTGGTGGGAATAACCACTCCAGAGGGCCTGCGGTGTCCAGGCTCCTCTGTGCCCTGCAGCCTCTTCACCTGCCTGGCCCCTCGGGCATGGAGGCCTGGACAACCCTGCGCAGGGATCTTCACACGTCGCAGAACGAAACCCAGTGCTGCGCCTGCACACACTATGGATTGACGCCCTGCACCTCCTGCACCTGGCCGTGCCACACAGGGAAGGTCACCCCTCTCCACGGACTGGACCTCCTGCGATCTCTCAGAAAGGGTCCAGTCCCTCCATCAAGCTCCACCTTGGTGCTGTTAGAGGGTTTCTTGGCTGTTGCTCCTCTGGGAAGCGGCGCTCCAGGCTTCACTCCTCTTTTATGCCGTTTTTATGGATGCCCAAGATGTCATATCTACTCAGCATCCTGCAAGATGTGCGTCCTGCAGCTTCCGAGTGCTCAGGACTTCTAGAATTTCCCCCTTTCTTGGTGCATGGCTGTATCAAGGCAAGTGATGGATAATATTTCCTCTTTTCAATACCCAGGACTTCCATTTGGATTTCGTGTCACATTCCCTCGGCCAGCAACGCCAGAGCAGAGTGGACTCATCGCTGTGATATCAGCCACGTCCTGTTACTGATTTTAGTGGAAATGAGTGTCATGCTTCCGGCTCACATTTTGTTTGGTTACTGTTTTAGACACATGTCCTTTGCCCTATTAAGGAAACATTCTTCTTTGTAGCGTGATAAAATTTTCTTTTAAATAAAAGAGGATGGGCTGGGCATGGTGGCTCACGCCTATAATCCAGTGCTTTGAGAGGCCAAGGCAGGAGGATCTCTCGTGGCTAGGAGTTCAAGACCAGCCTGGAGAACAGAGCAAGACCCCCATCTCTATAAAGCATTTTTAAAAATTAGCTGGATTTGGTGGCATGCACTGTTGTCCCAGCTACTCGGGAGGCTGAGGCGGGAGGATCACTTGAGTGCAGGAGCTTGAGGCTGCAGTGAGCTATGATCACAACACTGTACTCCATCCAACCTGAGTGACAGAGTGAGTCAGTCTCTCTCTCTCCCTCTCTCTCTCTCTCTCTCTCTCTCTCTCTCTCACAGGCCACCACAACCTCAACCTGCTGGGCTCAGGCGGTCTTTCTGCCTCAGCCTTCCAAGTAGCGGAAACACAGGCACGCATCACCATGCCTAGCTAATTTTTTGATTTATTGTAGAGACGGGGCCGCGTAAAGTTGCCCAGGGCTGGTCTCAAACACCTGGGCTCAGACAATTCTCTCGCCTCCACCTCCCAATGTGCTGGGATTACAAGCGTGAGCCACTGTGCCTGTCTCCTCTCGATAGATAGATAGATAGATAGATAGATAGATAGATAGATAGATAGATAGATAGATGATAGATAGATAGAGGATAGAAAAACAGATAGATAATAAAGAAGTTGGATTTAATAAATGACTTTGTTTACCCCTCACTAGGATCCTTCAGTATCTAGCAGCAGCTGGCATTTAATAAGTGCTCAATAAATATTTGGGAATAAACGTACAAATGTATGACTAATAAAATGGTGCTATATTTTCCTTATTCTACTACTTCATGCGACATATTGTTTTTCGGTATGTACAGCCTCTGAATTTCTAGAATAAGTTCTCCTTTGCTGCAGCAGGTTAATCTTTCCCTGTAAAGGAAAGCCAAGTTTGCTGTGCTGGCATTTTGATGAAGATTCTGCATCTATATTCATGAGACTGCGGGCTCTATAGTCTGTGTATGTGTGTAGGCCATGTTTTACAGATTCTGACATGAAACTAGCTTCATAAAAATTAATTGGGTAGTTTTCCATCTTTTTATCTTCTCTGGAAAAATTTACAGAGCCCTGGCATTTTCAGTTCCTTGGAAGTTCAAAAGCGTTTACTGGAAAAACTACTGGACCCTGAAGATGCAAGAAGGGGCAATGCTGATAATTTTTCAGTATCTTTCCACACGCAGATTTTCTTCTTCCTGTTTTAAGATGATCTTGGTCATTCGTATTTTCCAAGAAAATATCTGTTTTATCAGAAATTTTCGATTATTTGCTTTTCATGTTTGTGCTGTGCCCTCTGTCCATTTGCTAGCTTAGAGTTCATTTTTTTCTTGTCTGAACTGGCTGGAGGTTTGTCTGTGTCAGAAAGTGCATGCATCTGTGTCTATGTGTACATATATATGTGCGTTGTAAAGGTAAAACTCACAGATCCATGCATCGATTCTGCTGTTAACTAATCCTGCCACTAACTCCACTAAGTTCTGCTCTGACTTTGACTTTCAATGCCTTTGCAAGATGTTTGTGGCAGAGGATAAGAATTCAAATCTCTCTCTGCAGGGCCAAAGTGAAGCAGGTCAAGGAGGCCAGAGCCACAGAAGTGAAGACCTGGCTGCCAGCCACTCAGCATGGTGGGAGTGGAGGGAAAAGGGAGCACAGGCTGGAGGTGGACTCCCTGGGGTTGAGGACCTGTGTGGCAGGGTTCCTTGGGAGACGTACCCAGGAGAAACTGTGGGGAACCTGGAGCCAGCCTAGGGAGGGAAGTAGGTAGGGAAGGTAACTCTAGCTAGTCTCCAGGAGCTCTGGGGATAGCACAGGCTGGACATCAGCTTGTCCTGCCGAGGGCGAGGGAGCCGGTGGTCATGCTCCTGCCCATCCCTGCCCCAGCACATAGCACAGACACATGTGGTTCTCTCGGTGGGTGACGCACCGTCCTCCAGCAGACCGGCAGGTGATGGCTGTGGCAGGGAGGTCACATGGGCATGTGTCCATACAGGGAGGGGCCCTGGGAATATGGGCAGAGGACTGTGTGTGAGCGAGAAATCCCGTGTGATTCCTGTGCCTCTTGCCCTCATGTCCGAGGCCTGATGCCATCACCTCTGGGACAGAGAGGACTAGGGCGGCATGGGTCTGGGGACGTTCAGCCAGCTCTCACTCTTTTTCTTGCCTGGGTTAAGTTTGAGATGTTTCTGTGATGTCCCAGCAGAAGGTCAAGCGTGGAGGTGCACGGAGGTCACCAAGGCACCACCGGGCATAGGAGGAAGAATTGCATGAGGACTGGGGAGGGGACAGAGCCGGAGGTGGGTGGGGATTGGGGGGAGATGCCCACACCTGGCACCTGGGCAGGAGAGGGACTGAGGAGGCGAGGCCAGGGAAGAGAGCGGGAGATGTCAGGAAGACCTGACCTCGGGGTTTGGGAGGGTGCCATTTGCAGGCCTAGTGCCCGTGGCTGAGCGGCAGAGCCGTGGGCAGGGGCCTGCTGGGGATTCCAGGGAGGGCAGAGGTGAGTTCATCTTTTGACAAAAGGAAGGGAGACTGAGCATGAGGGGACAGTGATGGGACAGGGTTTCTCTGCCCCCACTGTGGGCCACGCCTCTACCACATGTTCCTCCTCCACTCCCCCAGGCCGCCCCCCCTGCCCACCTGTGACATCACGCTTTCCCTTTCCATCCGTATCCTCAGCAGACTTCAAGCTCCCACGGAACAAGGATCAGGGCCTTCTAGAATAATCCTGCACCTAGCAGAGGCTCAGAGTCCTGTAGGATAATAGCAATAGCAACTGGGCACTCACCTGTCCAGGCGTCCTGCCAGGCTCGAGGACGTGTGGTCTCAGGGCCTCTCGTCCCTGACAGGCGACACCTTGCAGATCTCAGCGCCATCCTCTGAGGCCAGTTCCCATTTCACAGCTGAGGGAACTGAGTCCCAAGAGTGCTGTAATCTGGATACTTCATCCAGTTTCTGCCCAGAGTCTCTGCCCCGTAGAGCCTATTTCAGACCCTGCTGTGTGACTCTGGAGCCCACCTTCCATCTCCCACCCATTCACTTCCCCCACCCCCATCTTCCCACCTCTCCCCCACCCCTTCTGCAGCCAGGGGACAGGAGGAGGGAAGGCTGGGGACAGGGCTTCAGCGCCAGAGTCGTTTCCAGTAACAAGATGTTCTCTCCCCTTAGGGATCTCACAGACCTCGTTCTGCAGTCTCCACCTGGGCACACCTTGAGGGGCCCTAAAGACAGGGCCACCCCACAAAAGACCAAACTGCAGTGCCTTGGCCACGTGGAGATGAGATTAGCTTTCCTGGGGGTCTTAAAACACCAGACCGTTACTCTCTCACAGTTCCAGAAGACAAATGACCAAAATTAGAGTGTCAGCAGGGCCATGCTCTCTCAGGAGCTCCAGGGAAGATCCCTCCTGCCTCCTCCAGGTCCTCCTGGCAGCTGAAGTCCTCTCAGTGGGTGCATCACCCCGTTCCTGCCTCCCAGGATGCCACCTCTCCTCAGGGCTCCTCCTTGATCCATCTCAAGTTTCCCTCTTATCAAAAGCCTCCCCCTGACTTGTCATTGGATATGGGGCCCCAGAGAATTTGAGGACATCTCATCTCAAGATTCTTAATTACATCTGCAAAGACCCTTTCTCCGAATAAGGTCGCTGCACTAATCCCAGGGGTTAGCACATGGGTCTCCTTGGGAGGCCACCATTCCACCTACAGTGAAAAGTGCTGGCCACGCCAACATATAAAACGATAAAGGTGATTTCAACATTTAAAAAACCCCACCCTCGGGAAGGGGAGACATAACTCCTACTCTTTGGTGGGGGCTGCACCATGACCTCTTTCCAGAGGAGAAAGAAAAAAGAACTCCACAGGAAAGGGTCCCGACACACACCCCAGCCAGGTGACAAAGGCCAGCACCAGCGGTGATGGGTCCTGTCGGCAGTGCGTGTCCTGAATACGACGTGAGGAGGACGGCCCTTCACCCCAGAGACCCACAGCAACCCAGTCTAGTCAGAGCAGGCACACCAGACAAGTCCCCACTGAAGGACAGACTACAATCCACAAAATCCCTGACCAGTCCTTCTCAAAACTGCCAAGATTGTGAATGCCAAAGGATGGCTGGAAAGTGTCCCGGCCAAGGGGAGCCCGAGGAGACGGGAGGCTGAGTGTCATGTGGAATCCTGGGTGGGACCCTTGGACAGATGAAGGACACTGGGTAAGGGAATTCAGATCAAGTGTGGGCTTTCGTTGGTGATAGTGAGTCCATACTGGTTGCTCAATAGCAGGGACACTGAGGGACGCACAGGACTCCTCTCCATTTTTCTGTAACAGAAAACTGTCCTAAAGGTAGTCTATCAGGACTCGAAATCTGAGAAAAGGAGACATCGCAGGTCAGAAATGGAAAGAGAAATCGCAGACCTTGTGCTGCCAGAAACCCCTCCCTAGCGGACATCTGGGAATGCAGGTAGCCAGGCCAGGATGGAGGTGCCCGCTTCCACCCAGACGTGGGCCTGGTCAAGCCAGGCCCAGGCCTGAGGGCACTCCCAACCCCAGAGGGGAGGCCCAGTCAGCCGAGGACAGGGGACCCACAAGGTCAAGGCTGAGTGAGCAGAGGCCACCCACAGAGAGGGTGTGCGCATGGGAAGAGGACACAAGGAAACCAGGCCTTGGAGAAGTGACAAAGCCAGTCACAGGAGCACATAAAGATGGAAGTAGTCTCCATTGACTAGAACAAGAGCTCAGAAAACAACAACACCCAGTAGAAAAGTGAGAAACCATATTAACTCCTGTGCATGAAAACGTAGTTTTTGAAAAACACAGTCCCGTGGAAGGCCACACAGGCTTGTCACAGCCTACACAGAGCCAGTGACGTTTAGAACATCGAATTAGAGGGGATCTCTCAGAAGCACAGAGTAATCCACAGAGACAGGAGGTGGGTGGCGAGGGGTCATGTGGGGTTGGTATAGGGAAACGCCCCAGTGTGTGGCCAAAAGCCCAGCGGGGTGAAAATGTCCTGAGTTCCCCCACACAGATGCTGACAAAGGGATGCCTGGAGGCTGCCTTGGGTCGGCAGTACCAGAAACCAGAAAACAATGGGGGATATTCTCAGCAGGGAAGGTACGCGGAGCCCACTCATCTTCCTGGGCACAGCTGCATCGCTGAAGAGGGATGCCACAGACACAGGTCAGGAGACCCACACCCTGGGCTCCCAGCATCCCATGAATGGGCTCCCCAGGTCTTGGGCTTTGCAAACTTGCTGTGACCTGGGCATCCCCCAGCTGTCCCCTAGGACACCCAGGTACCAGCGCTGTCCCAGGGCCAGCAGTCCATTCCTCTCCTGAGCAGGAATTCCTGCTCTCAAAATCCCCAGATGAGGGGCACTTCTGCAGGACAGAATCGGAGCCCCAGCCTGCGAGCCAATTGTGTATAAAGCTTCTGCATGAGCCGCCATGCCCTGCAGAAGAGCTTTTTTGTTTTGTTTTGTTTTTTGAGTTGGAGTCTCACTCTGTCGCCCAGACTGGAGTGCAGTGGCCGCTCCCAAGCCACCGCAGCCTTGACCTGCCGGGCTCCGGCGATCCTTCCGCCTCAGAAGAGCCTTTTAGTAAGAGAAGCGCCAAGAAGGTTTGAGTTTTGTGAGACTGAGGCTGCTCTGGCCTCAGCCACCGCACTGTCTCCTCCAGTGCATCCTGTCTCCACCCCAGCCTGGAGGTTCCTGGCTACTTCCTGCTCTACGGAAAACATTGTGCAGAGGTTGGTTGTGATTAAAAGGACTCCAAGCAGCCAGCATGACAGGATGTGTGTCTGTCTAAATCATTTAGAGGGAGGGACGTGGGCTCAGGAGAGGAGGCAGTGAAGTTTCTTCTGCATCTCATTTCCAGGGTCCAGGCAGCGGTCCCAGTGAGCATGTGCATGGCTGCAAGCAGAAGGCCCCGCTCCCCACCCCAGGCCAGGTCTGGGAAGAGCAAAACTGAGATACAAACCCTAAGGCCCGAGTCCAGGAAGCACGGCAGTCAGAGGCCCAGGCTGAGGTGCTGTCACCCTGGTAAGAGGCCCAATGGGGTTGGGAACTGGTCTTGGCCTGTCCCCTGGAGATTGAGCCTGCGGGAGGAAGACTCAAGGCCAGGAGGGGATCCAACCTCTAGAGAAATGGCAGCAGTCAGCCCACCCAAGGCTGGTCAGACACTGAGAGAAGAACCAGGGCGGCCCTGTGGACGTGGGCTGAGCCGGGCCCTACGGCCTGCTGCTTGGGGACATCTGGAAGGGGACACCACACCCTGAGGACGGCCCTGGGAGGACCTTGGGGGGGAAGCAGGCAGTGCGTGCTGGCCTCCTCACCCTCCCTCGCCGCCCTCAGCCCCTCACCGCGCTGCCTCACGTTCTCACCTCCTAACCCTCCCTCACTTCCTCACCCTCCCCTACCCCTTCACCCGCTCTCACCTCCTCATGTTCTCACCTCCACACCCTCTCACATCTCCTCACGCTCTCTCACCTCTTCACCCTTCCTCACCTCCTCACCCTCTCACACCTTCTCGTCCGCTCACACTTCCTCACCCTAGGGTGGTATGTTCCGCAGAGCCCAGGCTTCACTTCACAGGACGTGGCAGGTCTTCTCCTCAGCCAGCAGTGACTCACAGGCCAGCTGCAGCGGCCTCAGGAGTGATGTGACTCAGACAAGGGGGGACACAGAGCTCTTTGACCAGAACCACTTTCACTGAGATAGAAACAGAGAGCCACCGGGGGCCTCATCATCGCCTCTGCACAAATGAGAAACCGAGTCTCAGAGAGCTGCTGTGGACCCCGAGCTCCAGAATGAGCAGGGGCACCAGTTCACCAAACCACGAGCATCGTGCCACTTGTGATGCTTTCTTTCTTCTCCTGTTTCCTGGGTCCTGGAAGGACTGGCCCCACTCTGGATCCCTGGCTCCGTCTGCTCCTGCCACCCCCCAGACTGGGGAAAGGCCTTGCCCTCTGCACCTGACTGGGGGCTGCCCCTGCTGGGCTCCAGGGAGAGTTCCAGCTGCGCCTCTGTGGACACATCCATCCCGGGGTGGGTGGCCCACAGAAACCAACCCGCGACCCGTTAGCTCAGTGTACACAGTGCCGCTTGTGTGACGGCCAACACGGGATGTGCCTGGCTGTCCACACAGCTCCCAGATAGCTGGTCCTGGTTCTCACCTCCCGTGCTCACCAGGGAGACTTTATCTCCACCCAGGCAGGTCCTCGCCAGAAGTCGTGGGTGGGAGAAGCAGGGGGCCTCGGGGCCAGAGGCACCCAGTCGACCCCGGCCGGTCCCCTGAGGTGCAGAGGCCTGTGCTGCCACAGCAGCGGTGTCTGGTGGGCCAGGGGATGTCCAGGAGAGTGCCGGCCGCATGTGGAGTGCCATCCTTCTGGGAAGGAAAGAGCCAGGGGGGGAACTGACCACAGAGGGGCCCAGTCCCCTGCCAGCAGCGACATACAAGTCTGGGCAAAGTCAGCCCCAGTCCAGTCCAGGCTCTCCTGCTGCTCCAAGCTCAAGCCCCAGACACATGCATTTGCCCTGGACTTACTCCTCGTGCCCATGCAGGACCCTTCCCCGCAGCCACTGCAATGGTCCAGGCTCCCAGCTTTTGTCCTGTCCCCACTGCCACGATTCAGCTGGGAAGAGGTATGTTTGGAGCCACATAGACTAGCCTCGCTCTGCAGCATTACAGTTGTTTTCTCACCTGGGCGTATTTCACAACCTTCTTGAGCTTCAGTTTCCTCATCTGTAAAATGGGGAAGACAGGACTCATGGGGACAAGGCACACCTGACCCTCTGTAAGTTTCCAGAAAATTAGCTTAAAAGGAGCCAGAAAAAAAGAAAAAGCAGAGCCAGCACCAGAGCAGGGTGTGTACACCATCAGGGTTTCATGGCTCCCAATGGACAAGTGTCACCATAGCATACCGGGGCAGGTGACTTGCTCCTAGGGGCAGGCCCCCGTCTAGTTACATGCCAGGATGAATTGCAGACCCCGGGCCCCCTGGCTGCCCAGAATTCCTCACCCAGGCACCTCTGCCCCAAGCCTCTGCCTGAGCATCTTCCAGAAACATGAAGGGAGCAGCTATAGGCAGACACTGCAGCACCCTTTCTAACACCAGCCTGTGGTCCAATGCTGCCGTTAACTTACGAACAGAGGAGGAAACAGAGGCCTAAGAGGTTAGGAAGCAGCTCCAGGGAGGAGCTCCAAGCCCTGCTTGAGCCTGTCTTTCTCCAGAACCTGGCGCTTCCCCAGAGGGTGCTGAGTGTCCGGCAGCCCTGGCAGGGTGCTGTGTCACGAGATCCGAGCAGCCCTGGCCTGTGTAATAAGACCACTCTGTAGAACCACGCGGTAAAGTTGTTGCCAACAACTTAACCGCGTGGTTCTAGAGAGTGGTTTGATGATTTCGGATCATCAAAGTTTAACTTCTGCTCACTTTGTACCCCAAGAAAAATCCATTAAACCACCATTGTATTCAAAAGCACAAAGTCCTAGAATCTCGGGGTCTGGAAAAAACTTAAAAGAACTCCGTCCCTATCCCTGCGGCTTCACTCCCTGCCAGAGTCCCCCCTCCTCGGTTTCTCTGTCCCTAGGGTCCCCATCTGGCCTCTGTCAGCACCCTTGGGAAGCTCGTGACATTTGAGGAGCGTGTCCCGGGATGAGTAGCTGGTACTGTCCCCGGGGAGGAGTCCCAGTAGGAAAGGGTTCCAGGCTACCGCGGGTCTGTTCTTCCCCGAAGAACACACGCCCAGAGTGGGGAAACCATAAACTGGCAGCGACATGACATTGTTAGCAGCTGTGGGCCACTGAGTCCCTCTCCGTTCCCTGTGCCACACTCGACACAGCTCATATCCAATCCTTACAGCAAGGAGCACCCTTAGCTTGGTCATCCCATCTTATAAAGGAGAAACACTGAGGCTCAGTTAGTAGCCTGTGCCTTACGTCTCAGCCTACAGATCATGGGTCCCAAATTCCCTGACTGGCCTGACGCTAACACTCACCACCTGCTCCATCCCATGTTCCCTCTCAGAAAGCCACATGCAACATGCCTGCACACGCAGGCACACACAGACACACAGGCACATGCATACACCAGTGTCGCGGGCACACGCCTGTGCCCACCAGGTGTCTGGGCCACCGTGGATGAATCAGGACTCCCATCCGCCCTCTTCCAGCAGGCGGCCAGGAGCTCCTGGCTCAGCCCTCCCTCCTGCTGGCGAGAAGATACCCCTCGGGTCCCCCTGAAGGGAAGACGCCCCTTTGCTTCCCTATAATGTTGTCGCGAGTGTCTATGGCTGGGCTTGGGTGCGACCACTGTCAAGGGCGTGGGTAGATCGGCAACAGAACAGATGCCTGCTGGGGCTTCCGAGCCTCCCATGGGATGAGGAGCACTCGAGAGTTCCCCGGAAGGGTCACTTGCCCATCAGATCGGGGCATTTGAGCTCAGCTCAGCCAGACAGGCTGGCCTCTGACGTTGCACACAGTAGAGGTTCAATAGCTATTAGATGGTTAATACACTAGTGAAAGAAGAGACAGAGGGTGGGAGGGAGAGGGGAAGAAAGGAAGGGAAGAGGAAAATCCTCCTTGTCCAAGTAGCCTGCTTTGAGTGAGGTCCTGGTCTTGCAAGTCTCTCCTCTGTGGCTCTGGGCACAGCTGGGTCCATCTAGGCCAAAAAGGGCTCCAGTCACATACTCCAAACCCCTGATCCATGATGGCGGCCCTGTTAGGGACCTGACTCCCTCCAGCCTCTGGTGTGACTGCTCCAGTCACACTGTAGAGGGCCAGACTTGCTTCCCCTCTCGAGGCTGGCTCTGTCCTATCCCTTGAGGTACATCGGAGGAGGCCGCCTTCCGCCAACGGTCGCTGCCCAGTCCCTTTGTGCTGTAATAACAGAACATCTGAGCCTGGGTAATTTACAAAGACAAGAGACTTAGGAAGCTCATGGTTCTGCAGCCTGGGAAATCCAAGTCATGGTGCCGACTTCTGGCGAGGGCCATTATTCTGCATCATAACTTGATCGAGGAAGTCAGAGGGGACACAGACATGAGCAAAGGAGGACCCAACAGGAGAAGGAGCCCTGCTTTCTAACAGCCTGCCCTCATGGGAACGAAGCCAGTCTTGCAAGAACAAGAGAACTCACTACCACGAGGATGACACCATGCCTTCAGGTATCTGTGCCAGGACGTAGCACCTCCCCCCAGGGCCCGCCTTCAACACCACCCCACTGGGGGTCAGGTTTCCATCTCACTATGCTGCCCAGGCTGGTCTGGAACTCCTGACCTCGAGCAGTCCTCCCACCTTGGCCTCCCAAAGCTCTGGATTACAGGAATGAGCTACTGCACCCAACCCTCAGGTTTCAATGTGATTTTTGGTGGACAAATAGACCATGTTGGACCATAGCACCAGCTTTCCCAGAGATCTCAGTGGCCATCCCGGGGGAAGGAAGGCAATGTCGAGTGAAGAGCTGGGTTACTTCTTAAGAAATCGTGAAGAAATCCAAGACGATAACAGCAGCATCCCAGTACAGCCCTTCTGAGGGTGGGGCCCTGGGAGACAGCCCAGGTGGCAACCACAGAGACAGTCCTAACAAAAGACCAGGAAGCACCCCCCCAAGTTCGGTTGCCTGAGCAACAAGCTTGGCCCCATGCTTTGGTCATGGGTCACTTTACAAGGATGATCACTCTGCCCATACCCAGCCTTGAGGAAGCACTTTAACGGTCACGGCCTTGCTCAGACCTGGAACAGGCGAGACAGACGAGGGCTGTGACAGACGAGGGCTGTGGCCAGGGCAGAGGACCCTCAGACAGTGACCCCGAGGCAGCTCTCTGAGGTCAAGACGGAGGGGGACGGACCCAGATATCACAGCCCACCCATCAGGTATAGCTGCCCCCTGCTGGCGTCAAGCTTGAGGCCTTCCCACCTCCACAGGAGAGAGCCCTAGTGCTAGGGGAAATAGTGGCAGAGCATTATATATGCAAGAGAGAAAATTCATAGGAATAATCAAGTTTCTAAAGGACCATTTTTTTTTCCTAGCATCATCTCTGCAAAGAGCTGTAGAGCCTCTTTTTCCTGCATCTGGAATCTCCCCTGCACTGGAAGACTCAGGAGCTCCTTGGAGCATGACTGACGCCATGTCCCAGGAAGGCAACGTCCGGAAAGATCTAGAACATTCTGTTTTGCCAGAAAACAAAGATGCTTTCCCAGATACCAAGATTGTTCCAGAAGGATAAAGGCACCAGCTTGAAGGCTTCCCCTCCTGCCAAGTTATGATAATTTGAGCATAAAAACAATAACTACAGTGATGATTAACTAAATCGGTTGAGTTTGAGAAGGGCTCTAAGTCCAAAAGGATCCTCAAAGGAGGAAAGTTAGCATCAAATCTGCCACAGTTTGCAAGCAATGCAGACTTTTTCCCTGGAGCAGAGCCACCCCAAGTCCCAGCCAGTACCGTGACCAGTACCAGGCCAGGCTTGAACGAAGCTGGAGACACCACCCACGATCCCTTCTCATGCTTCCCCACAGCACCTGGAGGCTGAACCTCCACCTTCCAGGCAGACATGGCCTTGGTGGGGGCACTCTGGAGAGACCCAGGTCCCTGAACAGCCATGACTATGGGCCTAAAACAATCAGCTCCAAACTGCTCTGTGGGAGAAACAGATGTCTAGACTCTGTAAGTGACCGTCTCCAAAGGGCTGTTCAATCAGCAGCTTGTATGAAGCCTAAGAAACTGTGGCACTAACAGATATCATGAGATCTGAGGCTTTTATTAATTTTAACAGTAGGAGAGATTTGGTAGACATGGGTGATTCATTCATTGCATTAAGTCTATATCTGCTCATAAAGGTTGGAGGTGTGCTTGTCTAAGAAAAGAAATGTAGGCCGGGCATGGTGGCTCACGCCTATAATCCCAGCACTTTGGGAGGCCGAGGTGAGAGGATTGCCTGAGCTCACAGGTTCAGGACCAGTCTGGGCAACTTGACGAGACCTCATCTCTACAATAAATAAATAAATAAATAAATAAATTAGCTGGGCATGGTGGCACATGCCTGTAGTTCCAGCTACTTGGAAGGCTGAGGTGGAAGGATCGCCTGAACCCAGAAGGTCAAGGCTGCAGTAGCCATGAGCATGCCACTGCACTACAGCCTGGGCAAGACAGTGAGACTCCAACTCAAAAAAAAAAAGAAGAGGAGAAATGTTTGCAGAAAGCAGCACCTGCATGCAGAACCGGCCCCACACCCTAGACCTGCATGCCGTCATTGTGGTCCACCTTAACCATCCCGAAAGGCAGAGCTTGTTCACGGTCTCCATCCTTCAGCTTATGACGGGACACCCGCCTGCGCTACTGAGCAGTCCAGATATAACAGCCTGGACCAGGGAAACCCAGGGAAGGAAACCATCCCCCCCAAATCCACATGGTGAGGCCCTAGCCCCCAGGGGCATGGAATTGAGAGTGGGACCTTTGGGAGGTAGTTAGGAGAAGATGAGGTCTTAGAATGGAAACTTCGTGATGGGATTAGCATTCGTGTAAGAAGAGAGATGATCTTCTCACCACGTGAAGACACAGTGAGAAGGTGGCCACCTGCAGAGCAGGAAGAGAACCCTCAGACACTGAACATGCCAGAATCATCCCAGATTCCCGGCCTCCATAACTGTGAGGAATAAAGGTCTGTTGTTCAAGACCCTCGTCTGTGATATTCTTACAGCAATCCAAAATGACTCAGACAGACCCACATCCCAGGGGAATAACATACCAGGGTACAAAGCAGAGAAAGATGTGAGCCCAGGGAATTCATTCCCACAAGCCATGAACTTAACAATGGGAGGGAGCTCAGCCTGCAGACAGAGCTACAATTGTGGGATACAACTGGTCACTCTCCATTCATGACTGGTCATTTTCCATTCGCATTTTCCACGTGTCCAGACCAATGGACACCTCACAGGGCTTGAGGGAGGTGTTGCTGTAACCCCAGAATGTAACTCTGGGCTGGTGGCTCAGGAGACCAGAGGCCCCCAGGGTGGGAGGTCGGGAGAAAAGGAGGGAGGGGGCTGAGGAACAGTTAGGACAAAGCAGCAAATGTCGACATGCCACGATGTCACTGGACTCTTATGCTTGAAACACAGAACTATGCATTCAGCTTTTTGAAGTATTTAAAGCAATAAGGATTAGTTAGTTGACTTCCGTGATTTTAATTGAATGTTTAGAAGAGTTTGATTGTAATCAATGTTTAGCTACCTGGGGAAACATAATCTGCAGAATTCATGTTTTGATTTATTCGTCATGTCAGCCCCATGGAAATATTTAGAAGAATATTGGCTGTGTGATGTCTTCGAGGATTATTCATCACTTATAGATTCGGAGAAGTGAGGTAAATGCAAATACTCTTCCCACGCACCTGGTCCCTGGACCCGAAGACACACTTGATGCCCAGATGTGTGACCCGTCCAGCGTGCCCATCCCCTGGTCCACTGGCTAGTGTGTCTCCTCCCACTTGACCTCCGAGTGCTGGTACAGACCCCCCCACCCCGTGCTGATGGGAGCAGACTTGACCTCTACCCTCACCATCACCACCTCCAGTTCCCACACAGAACCAGGCTTTCCAAGGGCCAGGACAGCACCGGGTGTCAAGGCCTCACAGTGACAAGAGAAGTCTAAGAGGATAAGCCAGCGACCAACCAACCCCAGGAGAGGCATGTCAAGCAAGTCCTCCCAGCCAAGGCCCCAACAGACAAAATGATGCTGGAATCCATATGGAAATGCAAGGGACCCACAATAGCCGAGACTCTTCAGATGAAAGAGTCGAGCGGTGGCAATCGAGACAGCGTGGTGTGAGGTGCACAGGGCTAGGCAGTCGGAACAGCACTGGGAGGCCAGAAACGACCAGTAACCTCTGTCAGCTGGTGTTCAACGTAGCTGCCAAGACAATGGCATGGGGAAAGGGGGTCTTGTTTCAGGATACCCTGGGTGGGGACGTGTGGCATGGGGCCTATCGGGAGAGTTGGGGCAACATACACGCGGGCCAGTTCTTAACCACCCACTGTGCTCTGCCCTGGGCCAGGCACTGGAGGTGCAGGGTGGACTAGATACTGTCCTGCCCCCAGGAGGTCCTGGACTAGCATGGGCAGAGTGGCACAACCCAGACTGGTGTGGATGATAGAAGAAGCCCATCCAAGACCTGGAGCAGGGCAGGAAAAACCGCAAGCCCCCCAGCCTATGGCTCACAGGAAGGCTCCTGCCACCAGCAGGCGTGCAGGCAGGACCAGCACACGCAGGAGGGGACAAGGACTCAGGTCACCGGAGCTTGCAGCTTGTGTGGGAGGTAACTGCTGGAGGTGGAGGCTGGGCCATCCCCTGTGTACTCCGGGCACCGTGCCAGGGTGCTACACCTCCACTGGGCAGGGGAGCCCTTGGGGGGCTCCCAAGGTGTCCTGGAGCATGCAGGATGAGGAAGGAGAGCCCAACCCTGCTGGTGGTTGCCTTCACACACACCCCCAATCCTCTGCTTTCCCACCCATCATTGAAAGTTCACTTGGGGTCCTGGCCTTAGCCAGCCTTCACTGGGGCTGACAGCCTGTGGAACAGGACATAGGCTCTGAGGGAGCCTGCCCAAGATTGAGCTCCATGGGCTACTTGCTAGATGTGTCACAGGGCATGCCCCCCTCCTCTCCCTGCCTCAGTTTCCCCGCTTGTACCGGGCAGTAGCTGTGACCTCTGTCTTGAAGATTGATGGGACCAGGTAAATATCAAACTCTTCATAAATGGCAGTGGTTTTCATTACATAAAATCTGCACTCTGAAGAGGCTCCTGAATAATTTGAAACCCTGTTTTCTGCTTCAGCTCAATTTTCATATTTCGATGGAAAGTCGAGCTTTTTATTTTTACTGGGGCAGAGATTTAATGCTCAGTCCTTTGGAAGTGCTCAAGAAAGCAGAGAATGTCTATTTTTCCAGAGAATATTATACCCTGAATCAAAACAAAGTGTCAAATTATCTTAATGGGTGTTATATAAAGTGATGCTTAGTCATTTTCTTCTTAAACTATTTGTCTGAAACGGGGAAATTCTCTTCACTCACGTACAAGACAGAGATGAGTTCAAATGCATTTTTCACTCCAAGAAAATCAGCGGGGTCCCACAGCTGGGCCCTAAGCCCTGGAAATTTGAGGGACGATGTTAGCCACAGAGACAAGGTCCCACTCAAGTGCTGTCTCCAGGGCCATTACATTCAGTATGACTCTCAGAAGCAAGCGGGCCAGTCGGGCCTGGAATGGAAGCGCCACACGGCCTGACCCAGCCACACACTCACAGGTGGCACTGCACCCTGGCCAGAGGGAACATTCCAGAGTCAGGACCTCGTTGGCCCGGCCGCCTTGGCGACTGCCAACCACTCTGCTAGAAGATGCAGGCTCTTGCGGGAGCCGGGGTTCTGCAGCGTTGCTTTGGAATTCCATGCACGGAAGAAGGCTTGGTGCTCCGAGGAAGTCACGTGTGGTTGGGACCGTGGTGCGCTTGCCCAGCCGCCAGGGCATGGCTTTGCAGGGTTGGGCCAGCGCGATGAATAGCCAATTTGGGCCCTGCAGCTGCAGCCGCTGCCAGGAAGCTGGACAATTAAGTGGGTCCCATTTAAAATGGATGGAGGCGTAGCCGCCGGGCAGCTGCGAGGTCAAGCGCAGAACTCCCAAAGCCACGTTGAAGTTCAAGGACACCAGCTCTTATCTCAGAGCAGCCAGAGTCCTCCAGGCCCAGGACCACGGCATCTCTAACTCTCCTTCATTCATCTGCCGAAGATGACACTTCCACAGTTTCAACATGTCCAGGAGGCTACTGTACACAGACACTCTTGGGCTACAGACCCGCTCAGAGGACACGGCTGAGTCCCCTAAAGCTGGGTCCCGGCGACCACAAGCTGGTGGTGGTACCCGTCGTGTCAGGTTGCTGTGAGGACAGAATCGGTGACAGAGCTCTTGGGTCGGCAGGGACGATGCACAGGCGTGCTCACCCTGAGGGAGCCAACACCTGCAGGCAGGTTAGCCCCAGGCTCACAGCTGAACTCAGGGGTCAGGCAGGAAGGATGAGGACAGCAAAGTGTCACGAGGGCTGTGGTAGACAAGGCAAGGCACAGGGAGGCATGGAGAGGGCCAAGGTCAACGCCCCCTGGGTTTGGGGACCTGGTGAATGGAAACTCCAAGAAGGGGTCTCTGGAATGAGGTCTGGGGAAGTATGTTTTGGTCAGGTGGCCTTTGGGTAGACAGGCACTCCAGGCTAAGAGCTCGGCCCAAGCAATGGCTGGAAGGCTTGAGATCCCCTGGGCTGTGTCTGGGCCCTGCAGTAGATGCTGGGCCGGAAGACCAGCACAGCGGGGTAGGGGATAGGCTTGACAGGGACAGGACATGTGAGACCGCATGTGTCAGGCTGCACCATCAGACTGTATCCTGAGGGCACTGGGGAGTTATGAAAGAGGTTTGAGCAGGAGAGTGACCCTGTTGGGAAAGTGTCTAGGGAGACTGCCCAGGTGTGTCTTTAGGTGCAGGGTCAGGGCAGCCTGGACCATCTCATCCTGCATACAGGAGGGGGCATGCAGAGCCAGGCCTGATGCAATGACACAGGACTCTTCAGTGGCTCCCTCTTGGGCACCATGAACAACTTTTCCGTAAACAGCTCACACACAAGTCCTGACATTCCGGGGCTTTTGTTTTTGCTGTTTCCTCCCCTTCGGGGGGCATTCCCAAATGGTGGCAGTTCCTTCAAACGTATTTTACTTTATTTCATATTGGGATCAGGCAGACCGTGGCCAAGGGCCAAATCCAGCCCACTCCTGTTTTTCTAAATAAAGTTTTATTGGAACACGGCCAAGGCCAATCATTCACAAATCACCCATGGTGGCCTTCACTAAAGCAGCAGAGGTGAGTAGTTACAACAGAGAATCTCAAAACCCACAGAATGGCTCACAAAACCAAAAACATCAATCCTCTGATCCAGAAAAGATCTGCAAACCCTTGTCCTGCACGACCAGACCTCGGGCATCATCTTCCTAAAGCCACTGTCTGATCGCTCCATGTTTAAGCTCCTCAGAAACTCCTCAACCCTATGGGATGAAGTCCCCATGCCCCTCCCACGCACTCATGGGGCTCTACTTGGCTGCTCCGTGCTCTGCCAGCTTGGTCTCTGCCTCTTCCCCAGCTGCTTCTTCTGCTCACCAAACACGAGATGCACACAGCAGCCGGGGAAGTCACTGTCCCATGGTGTCTGGACTTTCCCAGTTTTCTCTGCTGACAATACCACCCCAGCACCTCCACCTCCCCATTCCCCAGGTATGGCTGCAACTCCGACAGGATTCAGCCTAGACACCATATTCCCAAGAAGGCTTCCTCCTAGGTCGGGCACCTCCTCTGTGCTATCACAACTCCAGGACTGCCCTGCCCTATTGGAAATCACTCAGTCTGTCTCTCCCACAAAGCAGCAAGCTCCCGGGGCCAGAGATGCTATCTGTCCCCTCTCTATGTACTGAGCACCCAGTATAGGCTGTGCATTCAGAAATATGCACTTGAGAAATGGCCCATGGATAGACGGGTGGAGGAAGGAAGAGAGAAAGAAAGAGGGAGGGAGGGAGGGAAGGGTTGAGTGGGTAAAAGGATACATGGATGGATGGATGGA
>NW_007248818.1:259054-263382 GCF_000164805.1 Carlito syrichta
ACAAGTGGATAGATGAGTGCGTAGATGCATGGTGAATGGAAGGATTACCGGTGAGCGAGTGGATGGATGGGTGGATGAAGGACCGGATGGGTGGGTGGACGGATGGAAGGATGTGTGGATGGGTGGGGAACGGATGAACAGGTGGGTAGATGGAAGGATGGAGGGCTGGATGGTTTGTGAAAAGGGAGTGAAGAGATGGATGGTGGATGGTGGGATTATTGGTAAGTGAGTCAACGGATGGATGAGTAGATGGATGAGCTGGGGGGAGGGAGGGATGAGGACACAGACTGGACGTGTGGGAGTCTCGAGACCTAAGATCATCTAGACCTATAAACTTATCCACCAACGTAGCCCTTCCCCTAACAGAAGGCCATTAAAGTCAATCATGTATTTTTTTCTTTTGTTTTTTTCCCCTAAATGTACTGGAGCAGTCGAGCCCATGGGGAACTTGCCGAATGGGATTTATCTGCTCTCAAAGTCAGTCCTCGGTGGCTGTTTATCAACCTCCGTCTCCTGAGCAGAGCTGTTCAGCCAACAGCAGATTTTTGTCATTTTTCTTCACTTGGGTTTTTATTCCTCAGTAATAACTAATGCTTACAGGAGAGCTGGGCTTCTCAGTAATGATATTGAAAATCGGATCCCTGGGCACAGGGCATGTGGCAGGCCAGGGCAACCCTGGCATGCCAATGAGGTAGGCCTAGCCCAGCAGTGCCCAGGGCTGTCTGTCTGAGGGAGGCTGCTCTCGGAGGACATCTCCCTGGGCCTGAGGGCCCCATCATCTACGCTGGGAGCTCTGCAACCTTCCAGGCTGCCTCCAAAGTCCACAGCAGACCCATGGGAAAACCCCAGTGGACATCTGCTACCTAAGGGGAAGGATGCCACTGACCTCAGTGACCATGTCCCAAGGAGGGCTGTGACCTGGAATGTCTGTGATTGGAACAGGACCACGCACCAGGGAGTCAGGCCCAAACACTCTACACCCACTTCAGAGAGCCCCAGAAGACATGCACTGCATATGTTGCTGTATCGTCACAGGAACAGAACAAAACGAAAGCACATGGCCCTTGCCCAAAATTACTAAGAATTTCAGGACGGCGACAGCAAAGAATTAAACCTAGGAGGGAGTCTGTCGAGCACAGGGTCCTCCCTAGCGGGGTCCTCCTGTGCATGGAGCCCTTCTGAGTCAGGGTCCTCCAGCCTGGGGCCCCGTGTATCTGCTTGGGGCTCAGCCCATGCAGCTGGCCCAGGACCCAAGCACCGGCCATGCCCTCCCTGAGAGTCTGTACTCTGCATTCCAGTGTTGAGGGATTTCGCTCAGAGCCCAGCTGCAGGTGGTGGGCTCGGGTCATCCAGGTAGGTGCCACAAAAGACTCTCTTGCAGGTGTACCCGGGCAGCAGGGACCCCCTCCTCACTCCACTCCAAACTCACCACTTCAGAGTGGCCCGCCTGAGTGCTAGGAAACACAGTCGATGTGACCGGGGCTGTCTGTGGTCACTGATGTGTTTGAGACCGGGAATGGGGACTTTGCCAGGAAGGGACAGTCCCTCGCTTTGCCCCGACACGTCCTCGTCTCAGTCCCTCACTTTACCCCTGACACGTCCTCGTCTCTCCTCGTCGGTTTAGCATTTCACATTCTGTGTCAGAAGCTTGCCCCTCTTCCATATGGACTGGCGCAAGCCCTGGCCCCACCAGGTGAGGAAGAGGAGGAGGTGACCGAGCCTGCTTGGCCTACGAGGAGATGCCATCCCTCTCCTGCCCTGGCCGGCTCCCGGCACACAGTCTCTCTTCTTCTCGATTGTGTTTTCAAAAGGCTCATTCGTTTTACAAAATGTTTTCCAAGCACCAGCTCCAGGCTTTAATCGTCACTTCCTCGGGGCTTTTGTTTTTGAACTTGTTTACTTTGATTTGGATCAAAATTGTTTCCTTCCTCTGCTTCCGGAGGGTTCGATGATTGGATCTCACAGCAGCTCCGCCGGGGTCAGGGGCTTCCCAGCCTCTCCCCACAGGGCCCTCGGAGGAAGGTGCCACTCCTACCCCCTTCATGTCCCGTGCCCTGTGTGACTTCACCTCGGCAAATCTTTTTTTCTCTTTTTAGAAACAGGGTCTCACTCTGTCGCCCAGGCTGGCGTACAGTGGCACAATTATGGCTCACCACAGCCTCGAACTCCTGCGCTCAAGCAAACTTCCCTTCTCTGCCTCGAACTCCTGCGCTCAAGCAAACTTCCCTTCTCTGCCTCCTGAGAAGTTAGGACTACAGGTGTCAGCACGCTCAGCTAATTTTCTTTTTCTTTCTTTCCTTCTTTCTTTCTTTCTTTCCTTCCTTCCTTCTTTCTTTCTTTCTTTCTTTCTTTCTTTCTTTCTTTCTTTCTTTCTTTCTTTCTTTCTTTCTTTCAGACAAGTCTTGCTGTGTTTCCTAGGGTGGTCTTGAACTCCTGGCCTTAAGTGATCCTCCAGTCTCAGTCTCCCAAAGTCCTGGGATTATAGGCAGGAGTCACGGTACCTGGTCCACCCCCTATAGTAATTAACATCCTCACCAGTTTTAAAATCTCGTATCTTTTTTTCAAACTGCTGCTTTTATGTTTTAACTCTGCATTGCATTTCATCAATCATTAAGCCTCAATGTTCAAGTGGTCTTGGTGCATTTTTACCCAATTGCCTCAATTGCCTCTTAGGGTCTTAAATTGAATCCAGTTTCTGCCTCACCAGAGACATATCCAAGTGGACACTTCAAGTTCCTTACTCCTGATGAAAATGCACCCCCTGCCACCTCTGCAGACACTCAGCACCCAGCTGGGTGTGGCCTTGTGGGTGACCATTCTTCACCCTCCAAATGTAAAGGTGCGGCTGTGTTTCTCCTGCCTTTTTGTATCTAAGTGACCCGTTGACCTCCCCGCTCAAAGGCGTAGACACCTCGCAAGCCACCAGATTTGAAGACTTCCCACCTGGTCTGGAATCTGAGGAGTCTCCCACCTGCAGCCCGGGTCTCCCGTGGACCCCTGCCGACTTGCCCATGCATCCGTGGAGTTGTGGCTCTGGTCCCCGCGATGCCCCACCTGGGGGCTGCACCCAGCCTCACACTCGCCCCTTGGCATTTATCTTCTGTAGCGTGTGTCTGGCTCTTCGCCCACAGAATGCTGACTTCTCTTGCAGTCGTGGTTTCCTTCTGCCCTCTGGTTGTGAGCTGCCTTTTTCCTCTGCTGACACCCAGCCACACAGCCTCACTGTTATCTGGGCTTTCCTGTCTGTGGAGGCCAAGGGAGCTCGTCCGGTCTCTTATCCCGGAAGGTTGCAATTAGCTCAGGCCAGCCTGGGATATCAAGCGTGTTGAAAAGATGCCAAACTCTGTAAGATATTTCAAGATGGTTTCTTCTGAGCCAAACTTAAGGACTTAGGCCAGGAGCACTTACCCTTAGGAGGTGCTGAAAACGTGCCCACCCTGGTTGAATGGTGACTTGGTTTGAGGACTAAACCTGATTTTTTTCTTTTATCCAAATTCCTAATCACCAGGCTTGGGGAGTCACTGCCTGGAAGTTAATAAAACTCCTCAGCGTTTTATTAACCTTTTATTTTCCAATCTGCTTCTGAAATAGCATCGCATAACAAACAAAGAAGGAAATCAAAGTATCGTGTGGTCCTGAAAGTAATCTTGCGGATTACTGGACTCCCTGGTAGCCTTGTGTGACATTGTCTATCCTCTGTGAAGTCTGTCATATACAGGACTTCATTTACATATCAACAAACCTAGAGTCTTTCTGCCCTTTGTCTCAGCAAAACATCTCCTGATAAGAAATGCAAAATTACCAGTCAAGAAATCTCTGACTCCGCCTGCTCCTGACAATTGTTCCCCTGCCAGCAAGTTCCGCCTGTGACCAGCAAGTTCCGCCTATGACCAGCAAGTGGGACTTGGTAAAGTCCCACCTTCCTGTGCCAAGCCAATGAAAACACCACATGCATTGATTTATGGTTTCTTATAACTTCCGCCTTCCTAAAGGGTATATAAGCAAGCCACTGTCCGATCACAGTGGGCACATATTCTCAGGACCTCCTGGGGACAGGTGTTCCTGGGCTTAAGTCCTCAAGTTTGGCTCAAGAACAAACTATCTTAAAATATTTTACAGAGCTCGGCATCTTTTTGTCAACAGGTTATGCACATGTGATATTTTCATTGAGTTGACCCAGGAAGGAACGGGTGGATTAAAGGCTCTCTTGGTGGTAATTTGTAGTAATCTGAGCAATTTGGGGATTCAGAGGGGGAGATGCTTTGTGGTTCAGCCTGTAATCCCGTGCTTTGGGAGGCTGAGGTGAATGGATTGCCCGAGCCCGCGGG